>NC_136487.1:23693181-23750681 GCF_053919585.1 Euprymna scolopes | reverse complement strand
CACAAATCCTTACAGAAATCCACATACCATTAACACTATGTAAACGCCAGGCAAGATATACACTTATATTCGCCGCTTCAACATTAAACATTAATTCAAAATATCTAACCACACTTCTTCCTTTAATAATGAAATCACTGAAATAATAGCCAAGGGATTTCCTAACCACTTTAATTTAAAAAAAACTTAAATCTAAAAACACCCCTTTCTCTATAAATTGGGCTATTCTTTAAAAGTCAAAGTCTTATACTCTAGATTCTAAGTCTTGTCACCTTTGACTATCTGAAGCTATAAGTATAATTACTTCCCCAAAGTATTAACAGAATCACTCCTAAAAGCGAATTTATTTCCCAATGTAAACATAAGAAAAAATTCAAATATGACCAATTCGAAATTACTTAACTCACTTCTTAAACCTTGGGCTATAAATTTTACTTAATACAAGAGATTTTTTCTATTCCTCTTTATTAATTTTTTTGTGAGACTAAAGCAGCTGTTGTATACTAACCCTGGCAATATACCTGCGTATATGTATGTTTCTGTTTTATATGTAATGTCCAAGTGTATGTATATTTATGTGTCTATATATATGCATCTATATGTTTATATATGCATCTAAGTCCGTGTATAATTACATGCATGTATCCCATTGCTTCTGAAGGAGTTGCCTCATTTAGTCTCACTTCTTATCCTATATTATTTTACATTATTTTATTTTATTTCAATATATGTGTGTATATGCATGTATACATCTGTTTATGTATATATGTGTATACAGACAATTATAATTATAAATTAAATTATTAAACTGTTACTTATTATCAGTAAAACTCTCACCCACTTTAACTTCTTTTCAAATTATTTTCCTGTCTGTGTTAAATTGACCCCAACTGACATATATTTATTTTTTTCTTAAAATAGATTTATAAAGATGATTTTTGTCTCCTCCTTTCCCCTTTCTTACTTTCAACTATGTCTACCTTTATTTCTCCCCTCTTTTTTCGGCTTCTTACTATTTTTTCTTTTCTTCCTCTTCTCTGTACTTCTTCCTCTTTTTCATTTTTTCTCTCTTTTTCTCATAACCCCCTTTTTCAATTTCAATTTCCATCTTTCATGGCTATCTTTTGAATGTTCAATTCAACACTTGCATTTACCTTAAAAAACAAACTTTCATAAAACTGGAACTTCACTTCTCCCTAATCTGATGTTTTTTCTGGAATCTTTAATTTACCCTGGACATCTATAAGCCTGTTTTCTCGATCCTTATTGATTACTAATGGATTTTCAATGGACATTTTGGATTTATCCTCTTCTTGAATTTACCTTCTTATTCATTGAATTTTTACCATATCCTTTTTCTCCTTTTCCCCCGTTTCCTACTTTCTTAATCTCTTTCGAGCCATATAGACTGTCACTAACTGTTTAATACCTTTTTTTTATTATTAAATTATGATTAATTTCATATTTTTAATTTCTTTTAAGGCATTAACAGTGCCATTTTATTTTTCAAATCTCTTTCCTCTGATGAAAAGAATTGCCTTTTTCGAAACTCCACGGAATAAGGACTTTCTTGTTTATTTGTATTTATTGTTGGATTATTAAAATTTTGTATACCTTCTTTACAAGTATAAAATGTTTTTTCTGAAAATTTGAATAACTTTTCTAAGATTTTTCTATCATATATATATATATATATATGATATTGATAAACTTTAAAATGGTGTAATGGAAACATATTTAAGGTATATGCAGCTTCTCTTCCAATTTTCGGATTTTAATCATGTAAAATCACACTTCATTTCCTTTTAACGGATTCATTTTTGCTATTTCTTCTGATGAGTTAAAGGCATAATAGATTCACTGATAGATATAATAATTAAGTGATTGATTTTGCGCTACAAAACAGATATTGTCAAGAATTGTAAAAGTCAACTGAATTAAAGGAATAAATTATAAAAATGGTCAACATCATGAAATTTGGAATATAGTTTTTTGTCATTTATTCTCTATATTGCTCTGTAATTACATTGAGCTTCTTAAATCAGGATTGGTATATATTATAAGAAAATATATTTCTACAGAAATATATATATATATATATATATATATATATTGTAGAGTGGCGGATTAGTATTACAATTATTATTAATTTAATCGTTATAATATACTGTTATATTTTAAGGTATGTTTTCTTCATGTATTTTGTTTATGTCTCAAAATAGTCAAATGATTATTTTAGTCTTTCTGGAAAATGTGTTCATCCTTTAAGCTTCAAATCCACAGCAATGCTTAAGGTTTTACATGATAAATCTCAATCCAAACCAATCCAAGCTTAAGAGATATTCACATCACAGTGGATTTATTAGAAATAACGGATTTGTTCCATTGTTCTGATGCCATCGGAAATATATTGAAATATGATATTGTAGCAAATGATTTGACATTAGACACAAGTCAGTCGCGTATACTCATATATGAATGTAAAAATTCGAAATAAAAAAAGTAATAATACATGTATAAAATATATTTTTCTAATGCAGCAGTGTATGAAAAACACAATGTCGAAAAAATCCGGCGTTCATCATTTGAAACTTGAAAGATTAAAACAATTTTGAAATTATATTTTTTTTTTATTTCTGCATTTTGAGATAAGGATTGGTTATTCCTATTATTTGGATTCTTCAGAGTACTGTCCTCAATTTAAATGTTATTTTCACAACGTTTCGGTCGATGTAACCTTCTCAAGGTGTATCTTTTAAACTGAGGAATCTTTCTCTTGAATGCGGAAATATGCATGGAATTTCGAATGGAACCATTTATTTAATCCATGGGGGTAGCATACAATTACGAATTACTTCAGATTTCTATCCCGTCATGATCGAGAGAATGAGAGCTATTTAATAAAGTGTTCCGTTTGAGTTTCTGTGTAGTTCCCGAGTTTGACAGAAAGATGCATGAGTTCAACAGAAAGATTTTCAAGTTTAACAAGATGTATTTTGTTGTGAAAATAACACTCAAGATGAGAACAGTAGTCTGAAGAATCAAAATAGTACAAATAAATATTTTTTACTTTCACAAAAAATATCTAATAATAAAAAAATATTTAATAATAAAAATATCTAATAATAAAAAATAATATCTAATAATAAAAAATAATATCTTATAATAAAAAATATCTAATAATAACAAAAAATATCTAATAATAATAACAAAAAATATCTAATAATAACAAATAATATCTAATAATAAGAAAATAATATAATAACAAATAATATCTAATAATAAGAAAATAATATAATAATAACAAAAAATATCTAATAATAAAAAATATCTAATAATAACAAAAAATATCTAATAATAAAAAATAATATCTAATAATAAAAAATAATATCTTATAATAAAAAATAATATCTTATAATAAAAAATATCTAATAATAAAAAAATATCTAATAATAACAAATAATATCTAATAATAAGAAAATAATATCATAATAACAAAAAAATCTAATAATAAGAAAATAATATAATGATAACAAAAAATATCTAATAATAAAAAATATCTAATAATAACAAAAAATATCAAATAATAAAAAATAATATCTAATAATAAGAAATTAATATAATAATAACATAGTATCTAATAATAAAAATGATATCTAATAAAAAAATAATATTTAATAATAAAAAATTATATCTAATAATAAAAATAATATCTAATAATAACAAAATATCTAATAATAAAAATAATATCTAATAATAAAAAATATCTAATAATAAAAAAATATCTAATAATAAAAAATATCTAATAATAACAAAAATATCTAATAATAAAAAATATCTAATAATAAAAATAATATCTAATAAAAAAATAATATTTAATAATAAAAAATTATATCTAATAATAAAAATAATATCTAATAATAACAAAATATCTAATAATAAAAATAATATCTAATAATAAAAAATATCTAATAATAACAAAATATCTAATAATAAAAAATATCTAATAATAACAAAATATCTAATAATAAAAAAAAATATCTAATAATAAAAAATATCTAATAATAACAAAATATCTAATAATAAAAATGATATCTAATAATAAAAAATAATATCTAATAATAAAAAAAATATCTAATAATCAAAAATATCTAATAATAACAAAATATCTAATAATAAAAAATATCTAATAATAAAAATAATATCTAATAATAAAAATATCTAATAATAAAAATATCTAATAATATCAAAATATATCTAATAATAAAAAATATCTAATAATAAAAATAATATCTAAAAATAAAAATAATACCTAATAATAAAAATATCTAATAATAAAAATATCTAATAATAACAAACAATATCTAATAATAAAAAATATCTAATAAAAAAATAATATCTAATAATAAAAAATAATATCTAATAATAACAAAATATCTAATAATAAACATAATATATAATAATAACAAAATATCTAAAAATATAAAAAAATATCTAATAATAAAAAATATCTCATAATAAAAAATAATATCTAATAATAAAAATAATATCTAATAATAACAAAATATCTAATAATAAAAATAATATCTAATAATAACAAAATATCTGATAATAAGAAATAATATTTAATAATAAAAAATATCTAATAATAACAAAAAATATCTAATAATAAAAAATATCTAATAATAAAAAATAATATCTAATAATAAAAAAATCTAATAATAAAAAATCTAATAATAAAAAAAATCTAATAATAAAAAATATTTAATAATAAAAAATATTAAATAATAAAAATATCTAATAATAAAAAATATCTAATAACAAAAATATTTAATAATAAAAAATATTTAATAATAAAAAATATTTAATAATAAAACATATCTAATAATAAAAATATCTAATAATAAAAAATATCTAATAATAAAAAATATCTAATAAAAAAAAATTTATAATAATAAAAAATATTTAATAATAAAAAATATTTAATAATAAAAAATATCTAATAATAAATAATATCTAATAATAAAAAAATATCTAATAATAACAAAAAATATTTAATAATAAAAAATATCTAATAATAAAAAATAATATCTTATAATAAAAATATCTTATAATAATAAAAAATATCTAATAATAACAAATATCTAATAATAAAAATAATATCTTATAATAAAAAATATCTAATAATAACAAAATATATCTAATAATAAAACATATCTAATAATAAAAAATATCTTATAATAAAGAATATTTAATAATAAAAAATATTTAATAATAAAAAATATTTAATAATAAAAAATATTTAATAATAAAATATATCTAATAATAAAAAATATCAAATAATAAATAATATCTAATAATAACAAAATATCTTATAATAAAAAAATATCTAATAATAATAAAAAAATATCTAATAATAATAACAAATATCTAATAATAACAAAAAATATCTAATAATAACAAAAAATATCTAATAGTAATAAATAATATCTAATAATAAAAAATATCTAATAATAAAAAAATATCTAATAATAATAAATAATATCTAATAATAAAAAATATCTAATAATAAAAAATATTTAATAATAAAAATATTTAATTAAAAAAAATATTTAATAATAAATAATATCTAATAATAAAAAATATCTAATAATAAAAAATATCTAATAATAAAAAATATTTAATAATAAAAACTATTTAATATTAAAAAATCTTTAATAATAAAAAATATTTAATAATAAAAAATATCTAATAATAAAAAATATCTAATAATAAAAAATATTTAATAATAAAAAATATCTAATAATAAAAATATTTAATAATAAAAAAGATTTAATAATAAAAAATATTTAATAAAAAAAATATCTAATAATAAAAAATATCTAATATTAAAAAATATCTAATAATAAAAAATATCTAATAATAAAAAAATATCTAATAATAACAAAAAATATTTAATAATAAAAAATATCTTATAATAAAAAATAATATCTCATAATAAAAAATATCTTATAATAATAAAAAATATCTAATAATAAACATAATATCTTATAATAAAAAAATATCTAACAATAACAAAAAATATCTAATAATAACAAATATCTAATAATAAAAATAATATCTTATAATAAAAAATATCTAATAATAACAAAATATATCTAATAATAAAACATATCTAATAATAAAAAATATCTTATAATAAAGAATATTTAATAATAAAAAATATTTAATAATAAAAAATATTTAATAATAAAAAATATTTAATAATAAAATATATCTAATAATAAAAAATATCAAATAATAAATAATATCTAATAATAACAAAATATCTTATAATAAAAAAATATCTAATAATAATAAAAAAATATCTAATAATAATAACAAATATCTAATAATAACAAAAAATATCTAATAATAACAAAAAATATCTAATAGTAATAAATAATATCTAATAATAAAAAATATCTAATAATAAAAAAATATCTAATAATAATAAATAATATCTAATAATAAAAAATATCTAATAATAAAAAATATTTAATAATAAAAATATTTAATTAAAAAAAATATTTAATAATAAATAATATCTAATAATAAAAAATATCTAATAATAAAAAATATCTAATAATAAAAAATATTTAATAATAAAAAATATTTAATATTAAAAAATCTTTAATAATAAAAAATATTTAATAATAAAAAATATCTAATAATAAAAAATATCTAATAATAAAAAATATTTAATAATAAAAAATATCTAATAATAAAAATATTTAATAATAAAAAAGATTTAATAATAAAAAATATTTAATAAAAAAAATATCTAATAATAAAAAATATCTAATATTAAAAAATATCTAATAATAAAAAATATCTAATAATAAAAAAATATCTAATAATAACAAAAAATATTTAATAATAAAAAATATCTTATAATAAAAAATAATATCTCATAATAAAAAATATCTTATAATAATAAAAAATATCTAATAATAAACATAATATCTTATAATAAAAAAATATCTAACAATAACAAAAAATATCTAATAATAACAAAAAATATCTAATAATAAAAAATATCTAATAATAAAAAATATTTAATAATAAAAAATATTTAATAATAAAAAAATATTTAATAATAAAAAATATTTAATAATAAAAAATATTTAATAATAAAAAATATTTAATAATAAAAAATATTTAATAATAAAAAATATTTAATAATAAAAAATATTTAATAATAAAACATATCTAATAATAAAAAATATCTAATAATAAAAAATATCTAATAATAAAAAAATATCTAATAATAAAAAATATTTAATAATAAAAAATATTTAATAATAAAAAATATCTCATAATAAAAAATATCTAATAATAAAAAATATTTAATAATAAAAAATATTTAATAATAAAAAATATCTAATAATAAAAAATATTTAATAATAAATAATATTTAATAATAAAAAATATTTAATAATAAAAAATATTTAATAATAAATAATATCTAATAATAAAAAATATTTAATAATAAAAAATATCTAATAATAAAAAATATTTAATAATAAAAAATATTTAATAATAAAAAATATCTAATAATAAAAAATATTTAATAATAAAAAATATTTAATAATAAAACATATTTAATAATAAATAATATCTAATAATAAAAAATATCTAATAATAAAAAATATCTAATAAAAAAAAATTTATAATAATAAAAAATATTTAATAATAAAAAATATTTAATAATAAAAAATATCTAATAATAAAAAATATCTAATAATAAAAAATATTTAATAATAAAAAATATTTAATAATAAAAAATATTTAATAATAAAAAATATTTAATAATAAAAAATATTTAATAATAAAAAATATTTAATAATAAAAAATATTTAATAATAAAAAATATTTAATAATAAAAAATATTTAATAATAAATAATATCTAATAATAAAAAATATTTAATAATAAAAAATATCTAATAATAAAAAATTTATAATAATAAAAAATATTTAATAATAAAAAATATTTTATAATAAAAAATATCTAATAATAAAAAATATTTAATAATGAAAAATATCTAATAATAAAAAATATCTAATAATAAAAAATATCTAATAATAAATAATATCTAATAATAAAAAAATATCTAATAATAACAAAAAATATTTAATAATAAAAAATATCTAATAATAAAAAATAATATCTTATAATAAAAAATATCTTATAATAATAAAAAATATCTAATAATAAAAAATATCTAATAATAAAAATAATATCTTATAATAAAAAATATCTAATAATAACAAAAAATATCTAATAATAAAACATATCTAATAATAAAAAATATCTAATAATAAAAAATATTTAATAATAAAAAATATTTAATAATAAAAAATATTTAATAATAAAACATATTTAATAATAAAAAATATCTAATAATAAAAAATATCAAATAATAAATAATATCTAATAATAACAAAATATCTTATAATAAAAAAATATCTAATAATAATAAAAAATATCTAATAATAATAAAAAATATCTAATAATAACAAAAAATATCTAATAATAACAAAAAATATCTAATAATAATAAATATTTAATAATAAATAATATTTAATAATAAAAAATATCTAATAATAAAAAATATTTAATAATAAATAATATTTAATAATAAAAAATATTTAATAATAAAAAATATTTAATAATAAATAATATCTAATAATAAAAAATATTTAATAATAAAAAATATCTAATAATAAAAAATATTTAATAATAAAAAATATTTAATAATAAAAATATTTAATAATAAAAAATATCTAATAATAAAAAATATCTAATAATAAAAAATATTTAATAATAAAAAATATTTAATAATAAAAAATATCTAATAATAAAAAATATTTAATAATAAAAAATATTTAATAATAAAACATATTTAATAATAAATAATATCTAATAATAAAAAATATCTAATAATAAAAAATATCTAATAAAAAAAAATTTATAATAATAAAAAATATTTAATAATAAAAAATATCTAATAATAAAAAATATCTAATAATAAAAAATATTTAATAATAAAAAATATTTAATAATAAAAAATATTTAATAATAAAAAATATTTAATAATAAAAAATATTTAATAATAAAAAATATTTAATAATAAAAAATATTTAATAATCAAAAATATTTAATAATAAATAATATCTAATAATAAAAAATATTTAATAATAAAAAATATCTAATAATAAAAATATCTAATAATAAAAAATATTTAATAATAAAAAATATTTTATAATAAAAAATATCTAATAATAAAAAATATTTAATAATGAAAAATATCTAATAATAAAAAATATCTAATAATAAAAAATATCTAATAATAAATAATATCTAATAATAAAAAAATATCTAATAATAACAAAAAATATTTTATAATAAAAAATATCTAATAATAAAAAATAATATCTTATAATAAAAAATATCTTATAATAATAAAAAATATCTAATAATAAAAAATATCTAATAATAAAAATAATATCTTATAATAAAAAATATCTAATAATAACAAAAAATATCTAATAATAAAACATATCTAATAATAAAAAATATCTAATAATAAAAAATATTTAATAATAAAAAATATTTAATAATAAAACATATTTAATAATAAAAAATATCTAATAATAAAAAATATCAAATAATAAATAATATCTAATAATAACAAAATATCTTATAATAAAAAAATATCTAATAATAATAAAAAATATCTAATAATAATAAAAAATATCTAATAATAACAAAAAATATCTAATAATAACAAAAAATATCTAATAATAATAAATAATATCTAATAATAAAAAATATCTAATAATAAAAAATATCTAATAATAATAAATAATATCTAATAATAAAAAATATCTAATAATAAGAAATATTTAATAATAAAAATATTTAATAATAAAAAATATTTAATAATAAATAATATCTAATAATAAAAAATATCTAATAATAAAAAATATCTAATAATAAAAAATATTTAATAATAAAAAATATTTAATAATAAAAAATATTTAATAATAAAAAATATCTAATAATAAAAAATATTTAATAAAAAAAATATCTTATAACAAAAAAATATTTTATAATAAAAAAGATTTAATAATAAAAATATTTAATAAAAAAAATATCTAATAATAAAAAATATCTAATAATAAAAAATATCTAATAATAAAAAATATCTAATAATAAAAAAATATCTAATAATAACAAAAAATATGTAATAATAAAAAATATCTAATAATAAAAAATAATATCTTATAATAAAAAATATCTTATAATAATAATAAATATCTAATTATAAAAATAATTTCTTATAATAAAAAAATATCTAACAATAACAAAAAATATCTAATAATAACAGAAAATATCTAATAATAAAAAATATCTAATAATAAAAAATATTTAATAATAAAAAATATTTAATAATAAAAAAATATTTAATAATAAAAAATATTTAATAATAAAAAATATTTAATAATACAAAATATTTAATAATACAAAATATCTAATAATAAAAAATATCTTATAATAAAAAATATCTAATAATAAAAAATAATATCTTATAATAAAAAAATATCTAATAATAATAAAAAATATCTAATAATAATAAAAAATATCTAATAATAACAAAAAATTTCTAATAATAATAAATAATATCTAATAATAAAAATATCTAATAATAAAAAATATCTAATAATAATAAATAATATCTAATAATAAAAATATCTAATAATAAAAAATATCTTATAATAAAAAATATCTAATAATAAAAAATATCTAATAATAAAAAATAATATCTAATAATAAAAATATCTAATAATAAAAAATATCTAATAATAAAAAATAATATCTTATAATAAAAAATATCTAACAATAATAAAAAATATCTAATAATAAAAAATATCTAATAATAAAATATATCTAATAATAAAAAATATCTAATAATTAAAAAATAATATCTAATAATAAAAAATAATATCTAATAATAAAAAATATCTAATAATAAAAAAATATCTAATAATAAAAAAGAATATTTTATAATAAAAAAATATCTAATAATAATAAAAAATATCTAATAATAAAAAATATCTAATAATAAAAAATATCTAATAATAAAAAATAATATCTTATAATAAAAAAATTTCTAATAATAATAAAAAATATCTAATAATAAAAAAAAATTTAATATTAAAAAATACTTAATAATAAAAAATATCTTATAATAAAAAAAATAATATCTAATAATAAAAAATATCTAATAATAACAAAATAATATCTGACAAAGAACAAATATCAAATAACCAGCATAGATATGTTAATCATCTTGTTACCAAGCAAACAGTTTGAAATTCTTTCTCTTCAAAAGAATGGTCCAAATAATATCCTAAATAATCCCAAAGAAGCAAAAAGTATACGAAAATCTAAAAATAAAATTATATCATTCACACATCATGAATTATCAAATTCCACATTCTAAAACCGAATTCACAAAAAAAGAGAAAGATTGTAAAAACTGTCTGATCAAAAAAAAAAAAAAAAAAAAAAAAACAATTGTTCAACCTGGGATGACCTCATCATTGTTTCATGTCAAAACTTACTTTGAGGAGACATAGGGTCGCAGTTTGATAACAGGCTTTAAGAAAACAAATTCCAACGAAGCAGAGAAGGAAAGAGTCATTGTCATTTTAGCGTTCCATAAGGATCACTTCACGATAAAGTACTCATAAAAAAAACAAAATACTTTCTTTAACATCTTCTTTTTATAATTATAATTATGATGTTGTTCATGGTTGATGTCAATAATTGAGCAGTGTCTACAAATGAACCCTAGCTAAAACGTTATAATAAAAATAATTTTTTTTTTTATTATGTAGACATTTCAATAATTAGGGATGATTAATCGAAATCAGGAATCGAAAAAATCGGAACTTTTGGAGGTGTCGGAATTGGAAAAATTTTAGCCTATTTTCCGATTCCAAGAAATGGTTCTTTTAATGTTTTTTGTTCGTTTCTTTTTGTTTAAAACCAGTACAAATAACAAAATAATCAATAGTTATTGATTCTAAGCTTAAACTAAAATCAATATTTATTGATTTTAAACCACGCATCAAACTAAAATCAATAGAACACTTTCCTCACCGCAAAGTATTTTTTGACGTTTTATATGTATGTTTGCGTTAATTCATAATAATTCCGATTCTTTGAAAATCTCTAAATATTTAGTTATAGAGTTGTTGCTTTCTTTGTAGAAAGCAACAACTCTATAACTAAATATTTAGAGATTTTCAAAGAATCGGAATCTGTAACTGCAGTTAAATATGTTGATATTGTGAGAAAGAAAAATCCAAAGACAGAATTCCCAACTGTTATGTTTTCCTTCTTGCAATTCTCAGTATCAAACCCCAGCGCACATCTGTCAGAACTTTCTTCTGCCAAAGAGACACACATGCTTTTTATTTGAAAAACCGACTGCATCTCATTTGCATATTTCCCTAAAATCTCGTTACCTCACATGACCACTAGTCCATAAATAGCAGGAGCGGCCATTTTTTTCTTTATCCCTTTCCTGAAATGGACGGCACGTTGTACAAAGTCAGGTTTGTACTACTTTTTAATGACACGCCCCTTGATCTTTAAGATCAATAGTTGGTCTCATAGTCCACCATCCACGCTGGGCATCTTCGTTTGCGGTGCAACCGTTGTATAGGTTCTTCTTCAGGAACTTAATCAACCTCCTCTTCCTCTGCTGGCAAGAAAACTCTTTGCATGTTTAAGATGTGACGTGGCATTTCATTAACTGGCACTTTGTTTTTGGAAAGTACTTCAGTTACAGTACCTCTTCCTTAACAGGTTGTGCAACGAGAATTGAGGGGGTTTCATCCACACCAACCATAATTTCTGTGTGCGCCTGTTCCACTCTCTCTGTTACAGCCAATGGACGTCACCATTCATATGTAAAAATAGATCGGTGTGACATTGACTTTTCATCTTCGCCAGCTTTTGGTGCCTTATTATACCAAAGTACAGCTTTTTGGGGCTTTTATAGTGCGATGGTGCCCCTCTATCATTCCATCACCACTTGGGTGGTATGCAGCTCTAAAATATAGCCTAACATACCACGTTGCACATAAATCTCTAAAAATTTCCGAGCGGAAAGACATACCGTTATCCACCAACACCTCTTCTACTGGCCTCCTTTCCATAAACGCCTCAGCGACAATTCTCTTCACCTCTTCTGACATTTCATTTCTGATTTTTCGCCATATCACTACACTTCCAGGCCCACAGTTGATCATAGTTAAAAATGGTTCATGTTGATAATGCATGATATCCATAGCTAATCGCCACCAATTTTCTTTTTCTTTTTTCATGGTGCAGGGTCAATTGATTAACATTACTTAAATTGCTACACCACTTCTTGGACATCTTACATTGTGATGTGTGGATTCATTTTTCTTGCTAGGTATAAAGTCCGTTTCTTTTTAAAATGGGGCATCTTATGCTGGTCTTTTAGATGCTCTACTGCACAACCCACTGGAGCCACATTTTTCTCTTTCCTTAACCAGACTTTCTTCACTCTGGTTAGCCCGTCTGCTTTATTTTTTTTGTGATGAAACCAAAGTGACAGTTACCTTCAGTCCAAATTCTTGGATCAAGCCTCCAAGTCGACGCTTAATAAGCATCTCTGCTTCTCCTTTTGTCTTGATCCGCTTATCAGAAAACACCTCCGATTTAATCCATGATGCCACTGTAGTGGAGGCTGTTTTAATGTCCACTATCTGTAGCCCCCATTTTAAAGTCGGGTTGATGCCCTTCATCATAGCATCGAGTTCCACACTATTTATATGGGCGCTATCATCCTTTTTTTCGAAGCCAAGCAGCATCTTCAGCAGTCACTCCTTCTATTTCCAATAATACCCCTAATGCCAGGCTGCTAGCATCACTCCATATTACTCCTTCATGGCTCCTTTTATATGCCAGTCTTTTTTTGCAGGGTCCAATTTTTTTTAATAAAACAGTTCACAACCATCTAACTATAGGTTAATGGCCACCCAACTTTCCATATATTGACAAAAGCTCTCTCTCTTGGTTAGGTCTTCCTTGGATTTGAGGATCTTGTTTCCTTGTCCAAGCATCAACTTTCCTGTCTTATTGTGCTGTAGACTTAATCCCAAAGCCATTCCGTTTTTCAATGACTCGGACGGTTTTGCCATCAATCCATATGCTTTGACATGATCTCTCACCCTCTCTGCAGTCACCTTGGTTTCGTCTACCAGTACATCAGTACAATGTAAGAGCAGGTACCTCTCTTTACCACATCATCTTTGGCAAACACAGTCTTAAGAACTGCTGTCATGATTTTCGGAATGGAATTCAGTCCAAATCTTAATCTGGTCAAACAATAAACTTGACCTTTATACTCTACCAATTAATACTGCCATAACTTTTTGTCAACATGAATTTGGAGGTAGGTCGACTTCAGGTCCACAATTTTAGTTACCTGTTCCATTCTCCTTAAGTACTTGATGAGCCGTTCCATATAAGTTATCAAATTTACCGAATTTTCATTACTAATGATTACTATATTGTCCAATTTCTACTGTACACTCTTTAACCCTTATTCTTGAGTGGTCTCTTGGCCTTGATAATGTGGTGTTGCCTGTGTAAAAAAAAAATAAATAAAAAAATAAAATAAAAAAAGTTCCTCATGACTTCTTCAATCTTTTGTGTGACAAGCTACATACGTGTTTAAATTCTGGAAATCTAACACTGGCCTAACTTTTTTCTTAATAGGTTGGACCACAGCCGTGAGTGGCAAAATTTCTTCAAGCTTCCCTGATCATGGTATCAATCTTCCTTCTTTCTCAAACTGCAACCCTTTATCTCCTATTAGCATGCTTTTGTAGCAGCTAATCCGATTTGTCAACACAGGTGGTCCATTGCCACTCTACCGTTCATTTATCACCATCAAAAATCTTCATTCTCAATCAGACAGGGCCTGGGTTTTGGCAGTTGGATGGTATTGGTTCTGGTCGCACTTCTTGCCAAATTTCACCCGACCTTTAGCAATGGTAGCTCCTCCCAATCGGTCTATCACATCCAGGCCCAGTACCGCATCAATTCTTGCAATCAGCCTATTCAGTACAATTAATCTTAGTCGCAGCAGCATATTCCTCACCACGATCTCAGCATCGGCCTCTCCATAATATTTCTCTTCTCTGCTATCTACTGCTCTAATTTTGCTGGTTCCATTCCAAGAGTTAGTAACATTTGTAGTAACAAGCGTTGTTGTACATACGGTATCGACCAGGGATCTAGCCCTATTCACATTAATAATGATCACTTTCTATGGTAACAAACTTTCATGCACTTTTCCAGTATAAAATGAGATGACTACTGGTGCAATAGCACCCATTTATTCATTTCCCAGAAGCGGAGAGCAATTCCTGCTGGTGTGCTCTACCTGGCCACTCTGAAAACAGATAATGTCTGGTCGTAGATCCCTACAGTCTCTCATCAGGTGGGGTCCTTGATATCTGAAACATTTACCGGTAAATCTATGACTTTGTTTCATTAATGTTCATTCCTTTCTGCTTTGATTGTTTGCCACAGAGGCTGCGACTGCCCTCAGTTCACCAGGTTGTTTTGCCAGTACTCTAGCATGCCTCAAAATCTCTTCCACCTCCATGGTTTCAATTTCAGTAAGTCGTTGCAGTTCCAAAGAGAAGCGGGCAGGGAAACCATTTACGAAAGCCAGTTTAACAGTTTTCTCAATGCTGCGTCTCACATATCCAGTCACCCCTGCTAGGCATTTTATCTCTGCCACATATACATCCACCGACTCTCCAGTCGAGATAACTCTTCTGAGTTTATTATAAGCCTCAAACGTGCTCTCTAGAAAATGCAGCCTTTAATCGGTTCTTGATACTCTCAGCAATGGTCTGATCTATCTCTGCCATTTCTAGGTAGACCATTAGAGCATTTCCTTCCAAATATATTGGAATGTCTTCAATCTTCTGCAGTGTGGGGTATATGGTTAAAAAAAGAAAAAAGAAAAGTACCGGGCGTATCTGCATCGCTCTTTGGGAAAGGAGAAGGAAAGGATGGCCAGCACATTTGTATACGTGAAGGGCATCTTGGGAAGGCAGAGCATGATGGGAAAAGCTATTTTTTTTTCCTGTCTCTTCCTTTTTTTCTAGATAGGAGGATATAAAAGCTGGGAAAAATTCCCTGGGGGAGGGAGAGAAAAGACTCATGAATATCTTCTCTTGAAAAGAATTTTGTATTGCTGATGTTGGTGGCGAGAGGCCAGGTGTGGTCGATTGGAAAAGAAGAGGGCAGAAACCTGCTGTTGTCGAGAGAGTGGTTCACTCCTTCCCGAACTCCAGAACCGAATCCTGATTGTAACCCTAGAAGCTATTTCGGCATAGTTTCAACCCCAACGCCGCTCCTCCATCCAGGGACTCCGCCGGTTTTGCAGTCAACCCATACCTTGCGACATGGCCTCTCACTTTCTCTGCTGTCACCTCTGCTTCCTTTACGAGAATGTCGTCAATGTACGAACTAGTGGCCTTGTCCACTGTACAGTCTTTACTCAGCACCATCTTCAGCACGACAGTCATAATTTTTTGGGCTGAGCTCAGCCCAAAGCCTAACCTCATCAGACAATACAACTTCCCCTTGTACCGGACCAATTGATGTTTCCAGAGTTTTTCATCTACATGGATCTGGAGATAAGCCGACTTCAGGTCGACAATCAGTGGCCTGCTCCATCCTCCTCCACTTCCTCATCACCTCTTTGCATACATCAATCCCCTTTCCAGTGTGGCAGGCTATGTATCTGTTTAATTTTCTGAAATCCAGTACCGGTCTAACTTTATTCTTTGTGGGTTGAACAACCGTCAGTAATGGTAGCACTCCTTTTTCTTCCCTTGTCCACGGTTTCAGAATTCCCTCCTCTATCCACCTCTCCACTTCTTCCTCGAATCCTTTTCTTATTTCTCCTCGCAGTGTTTTCTTGTAGCAGCTTACTTTGTTTCGTAGTTCCTGAGGCCCGGAGATCCATTCCAATTCCACCGTCCACCTCTCACCATCGAACCTTGCCAGGAAATCCTCGTGCTCGATGCAGCAAGCCTCTAGTTTTTGTGTTCTGATATTTCTATCACCTTCCACTCTTGCCATTCCTACTGCGCCAAGGCGTCCAAACGTTACTTGGCCCCTTCTCAATGTAGCGCCCCCCAGTTGGTTGATCGCACTTACACCTAAAACCACATCAACATCATCAACCAGACTATCCAACACCAGGGCTCGTAGTTCAATAGGCACACCTTGCACCAGTACTTCCGCTGTTGTCTATCCTAGGCATTTCACCTCCCTTCCATCCATGGTCTTAATACTCCTGGCTCCGCTCCATGATCTAGCGACATTTTTCGTTACCAACGTCGTGGTACAGCCTGAGTCAACAAGGGCCATGGCTCTCTTCCCATTGACTACTACCGGTAACTGAGGCAACGTTTCATTGTGCGCCATTTCCACATAGAAGGGGAAACCACTGGCGCAATGGCTCCCCTTCACTCGTTTCCCTGGTCCTGTGCAGCAACGCAATAGCGGCTAATGGGCCCCACTCGTCCACATTGGTAGCAGATGACCTCCGGCTTCGGCTCTTTGCAGTCCTTGAGCAGGTGAGGACCCTGGCACTGGAAGCACTTGATGGCAGGCCTCCCCTCCTGTTGCCTCGCTGCCTGTCTCTCATCATTCAAGTGGGGCCTCATGCACTTATTTCCAATCACAGCTGCAGCCACGATTGGGCCCTTGACATTCTTGACTAGGACTCGTATTGATCTCAGTGATTCTCGGCATGTTCATGGAGATTTCTTCTGGGAAGCTATTCACTAGGTATAGCTTTACCGTCATCTCCAGACTCCTTCCCATGTAACCAGCCAATCCTGCCAGTCTTCTTATCTCCGCAGCAAAGGCATCAACAGACTCGCTGATCCACCTCAAACTTGCAAGCTTACCGAGTGCTTCAAATGGACTCTCGGCAAAAGCAAATTTCAGTCTTTGCTCCACTGAGGCAAGGTCTCCCTTATCGTCATCGTGCATCTGCTGGTAAATAGTGAGGGCTTCCCCCTCTAAGTAGAGCGGCAGCAGGGTGACCACGTCTTCGATTTTTTGCAACCTTGCCACCATCTTTCATTTTTTTTTTTTTAGCATCTTTCAGGAAAGATGCTGCATAGAGGCTAGAAATATTTTGAGATGATTCTCGACTATATTGCAATGACAGTTTTCTTTTTTCAAGGCAATAGCAAGCATTATCAGTAGTAAGCAGACATATATGACAGCAGTACATTATCGCAGAATGTTAACTAGCTCTCATGCATGTGTCTAAAGTGAACTGTTTTATGAAATGGTGCAATGATCTAACCGGTTTTCTTACAGCTTTAACAACGAAATTAATACAAGAAACGTGCTGTTGTCGAGAGAGTGACTCACTCCTTCCCGAACACCCGAACCGAATCCTGATTGTAACCTTAGATGCAGTTTTGTCACTAACTTCAGCTTGTTAAGCTACATGACCAAATTGCCTTCCCCAATAAACGGTCTCAGGATGTTGCTATTTAACCTTACTCGCTTGCCCATTTTCGTTGTTGGACTGAAATAGCTTGCAGTTAAATATGTTGGTATCATTAGAAAGAACTCCCAACCGTTGTGTTCTCCTTCTCACAATTTTTAGTATCAAACCCCAGCGCACATCTATCAGAACTTACTTCTGTCAAAGAGACACACAGGCTTTTAATTTGAAAAACGGACTGCATCTGATTTGCATATTTCCCCCAAATCTCGCTACTTCACGTGACTAACATGCTCCATAAATAGCAAGAGCGCCCACTTTTTTTTTCTTTATCCTTTTCCTGAAACGGACAGCATGTTGTACAAGGTCAGGTTTGTATTATGTTGTTTTTTTTGTTGTTGTTTAAAACTGGTACAAATAATAAGATAATCAATATTTATTGATTCTAAGCTAAAACTAAAATCAATATTTATTGATTTTAAACCACACATAAAATTAAAATCAATAGCGCACTCTCCTCACCTCAAAGTATATTTTTACGTTTTATATGTATGTTTGTGTTAATTCATAAAAAAAACAAAGAAAACAGCAACTCTATAACTAAACATTTAGAGATTTTAAAAGAATCGGAATCCATAATTGTATTAGAACCAGAAATTTATAACAGAATCGCTAATTGTATTTGAATCCGAAATTTATAGCAGAATCAGTAATTTTATCGGATTAGAAAAATGTATTGGAATCGTTCCATTACTAGTAATTAGAATGTGTACAATTTACATCAAAAACATTTACAATCTTATACATTTGTTTATAATTACGAACACATAACCGGTGATAAAGAGGAATATGTATCCTCTTAAAATATGTCACAAGGTTTTGAAAAAGGTAAGAGTTAACAAAATTTTAAGCGTTTATTAAAGAAATGACAATATTTTATAAGAAAGCTTTATAAAGAGTGAAAATTTGATGGATTGAACTATAGTAACACATATGCAGTAACCTTCTTTTTAATATGGTTTAAACTGTTAAATTGACTCTATAGAATGATATTTGCTACCAAAACAGTAACAGAAACTCACAATAGAGAGAGCAACCGACATTATTGTTTGGAAGAAACAGCTTACCTTGTAGACTTGTATATAATCAGTTTTATCGACTGTTTTTCATTTGTGAGGTATTCCATTCTTGTCTTCAGATAATGTTGGGTCATCAGGAGAGAATAAGTACTATTCCCGTGGCAAATATCATTCTGTTAAAAGAGTCTCCATAAATAAGTACAAATGAAATTTAACTTTGGGTGAAATTATCATACATGTTCTTTTTGTTACTTAAAGGAAAGTCTATTAATCTATTTTGTCAACAATTTAAATAAGAGAACAAAAGCTTAAACTATGGAGACCTCCAGGATGTTGTAGAAACAATGACTCATGGTGGAAGACATGCTTTGCTTCTTCTATAGAAAATCGCCTTGTAGAGAAAATCGTAACTTACTTGGTTAGCACGTGTGCGAACTTCAAAGGTCGGTCGTGTAACAAAAAAAAAAGAAAAGAAAAGAAAAGAAAAGCTAAACTGGCGACACTAAGTTGGTTTTGTGGTTGAGAGTCACGTTAGCAACGTTGTTTCTATGCAAATGAGACAAGTGAATAAAAACAGACATGAAGCAAACAGAGGAACGAGTTGGAAGGAGGTGTGTGCTACGTATGTAGGCATAGAAGTGTGCAAGTCAACTTGAAAGAATGTTAAGTTTTGGAGTTGGAAGTTTTGTTGTGTTGTGGAAGTTAAAGTTTTGACAACAGTGTGTCGAATTTACCCGAGTAATTGGTAGTTTAATCATACACTCCTATCATGATGGTGAAGAGTTAAAATTTAGTGTGACCATGTTTTGCTGTGACAGGTATCTGTGTATATGTGTATATGTGTATTTGTATGTGTAAATGTATACGTGTGTATATATGGACATCTATATAATTTATGTATCTCATATTTATATTTATAAATCGCTTTAAATAAGGTCGGGAAGACTCTAGGGGCCCCATTCACTAACAAGCTCATCAGGAGTAAATCGTTGAATTTCTATCAAGTGCAAAACAAATGTCACGCAAGAGCGAAGACTTAAGTGGGGATTACTTATAAAATTATAACGAATGGATGAAATGAAAAAAAAATTATATATATATAAAAAAAAAAAAAATATATATATATAATTAAATGAAGGGCGAATGGGATTACGAGTAAAAAAAAAATTACGAGTAAATTATAGGTTGTAGAATATATACAATCGTATAAAATATATGTACAAAATGGGATATGTGAGAAAGTTAAAATTTAAAAAATATCTCCATATTTATATGTATATGTGTCTATACCCGTATATATATCTTATTGAAAGGTGTATCCGATTGGAGTCTGCAGGTTTTAAGATTCCAAATTAACAGTTTTATTGATACTAGTATAATAATAGGATTAGTATATAACATACTGGAGTGTATGGCTATTTATGTTAAATATCTGTATCGATATAACTACGTGTATGAGTATCTATGTAGATTGTATGGGCGTGTGTTTACGTTTAATGTAATTGTATTTAACTGTATATAGACATTATTTATATATGTGTAGGTATGATTATATATGTGTATATATATATATATGTACGCAGAGGTATTAAAGTAGTGAGTTTTGTACATGGGCTTATGTATATTCTATGCGTGCAGAAGTCGATAGTCTGCTTAAATTTGATAAATTTTATACTTTTTATATATTTATATTTATTCTAGTTTTATACTTATAATTTATATTTCGCATATTAGTGCATATGTGTAAGTTTGGAATATAACAAACGCGTGTATCCAGTCCTGAGTGTATATGTATATCTGTGTGTTTGGCTTCTACAATAGAATATGTATGCAAATGAAGAATGCCGGCCTAATCCCAATGGGCAACCACCGGAAATATCTATACTCTTTTGACCACCGGCCAAGCGAGACAAAATGTCTGGTCCCTCAAGCACGTTAAAACAAAAGACCAAAGAACAAGAATTATAAAAAAAAGGGGTTAAGATATTAGTAAGATAAAAACCTGTGATGAATGGATCGTTCAAGTACCTTGCTTATCCTCCTACATATAACCCCTCCCACCCATATTAGGTGACAAGATTTCTAAATTTGTAAACGAAATGAGAAAAATTTTTTGTGTTTTGAAATGTCAGTTTTCGAAGATAATTCACGGCCTGAAGACGTAATCTCCCTTAGCACGGATGGTTACAGAAATATGTATGCACATATGTAGCCATAAATATTTGTATAAATAAATTTAATATACCTGCTCTGTTTACTCATTGAGCACTTTTTTGTAGACACATGTAGTTTCATTGGATGTACCTTTAGGAAACTGAACTCTACTGCCATAATATATATATATATATATATATATATATATATATATATATATATATATATATATATATATAAATAAAATAAAATCTTTTTATAATTTTTCTTTTACCTCCTATTCCCCTTACCTCACCCTTTTTTTTTAACCAAGTAAGATCTGTGACTTACTTGTAGTTTCATTAAATACTTTTATATGCAAAATCCGATCCCGCATTTTGCTAATTCCTGCCCCCTGATGAGAACGAGAGTATTTCTTCGAAACTCCGCGGATTAAGGACTATCCACTTATCTTGTGCTTCCTTTTTTAAAATTAAATATGTTTTTAACTCTTTTTCAAGATGTCTTTTAACATGTTTTATTAATCATTTGTTCATATATATATATATATATATATATATATATATATATATATATATATATATTTCTGTAGAAATATATTTTCTTATTATATATCAATCCTTATATAAGAAGCTCAATGTAATTACAGAAAAATATAGAGTATAAATGACAATAACTTATATTCCAAAATTCATGATGTTATAATTTATTCCTTTAATACAGTTGACTTATACAATTCTTGACAGTATCTGTTTCGTAGCGCAAAATCAATCACTTAATTATTATATCAATCAATGAATCTATTATGCCCTAAACTCATCAGAAGAGTATATATATATATATATATATATATATATATATATATATATATATATATATATATATATATATATATATAGTTATTTCACCCATTTAACACATGGAGGATTAAACAAAGATGACTGGCTACTTATAAGAATTTTAAAAAGTGTGCGTAACATCTTTTTGTTTTTTTTCTATCCTTTGTTCACCTCAAACAAGACATATTGCCACTTGGACATAACATTTACTAATTGTGTGAGTGTGCAGTCAGCACCAACCCTATTCAGGGTTTAACCGACTTCCTCCAAAGGAGGAAGTTTCATGGAAGTATGAAATTCACAAGCGGTCCCCAGTCACATGTATGTATACATACATACATTTACTAATTGGAACCATGTTTACAGGGAACTATGCGAAGAGGTGAGCGAGATGTTGATTTACATTACATTTAAACTTGTACATGTCAGTACAGTTATGGAAGCAGGAAGCAAGGAGGGAATTCCAATGTTTAGCGGTTAAGGGAAGAAGCTATCAGATTAGCAGGCTTTCCAACATCTAGGAAGATCTCTATAGTAAAGGAGTGAGATTTGGTTGCTAAACGGGTTTTGATGGTGTATGTACATTAAAAGGGTACAAGTCCAATGAGTTCATCAGAGCATATTCCATTAAAAAACAGGCAGAGAGATGCAATGTTTTAGTGATGAGACAGAGGTTGAAGCTTGAATGATAGTGTGGGAATTGGAGACATTTTTGAACACTGTGTAAGAGGGAGCGACTTGTGGTGGATGTACCAGCTTAGATGTGGCAGCAATACTCCATGTTTTTTAGAGATACATGATACTCTTAGATATGAGTGATTATTTCTAGCACGATAAATGAAGCCCACCTTCTTTGCATCAGCCTTAGCAATGTTTTCAATATGTTGTTTGTTCCAGTTCATATTGTCTGTGAATATTAAGCTGAGGAATAACTCCGTTCTTTTAAATCATCTCTCTCCCTCCCTCTCCCTCCCTCTCCCTCTCCCTCTCTCTCTCTCTCTCTCTCTCTCTCTCTCTTCATATTCAGCTATGTCACTTTTATATTAAACCCTTCCCTCCAATCCAACTTACTTTTTTACTGATTCATGTGAAAACTTTAACAACTACTTCAATATAATCGACACAAAAAAGAAAGGAAGAATCAGCAGCAGTCGACTATTCGACCTACTTTCGGTGTTAATTTTAGAACATTTACCGGCAAGAATGGCAGAAAGTAATACTTCTCATGCGTCCACCATCTCTAAACTAATGAATATTAAGAATATTTTTATTGTCATAGCCAGCTCGGTGTCGTAGTGAATAGGAATATGTAAGGCTTGAAAGTGCATTTTTGGTAGTTTCTGAGTTTGCGCCATATTTGCACACACACACACACGACTTTTTTTTATCCTGTCCTATAATAAAGTCCAATGTGTATGCATTTGCATCTTTATAACTATCCATCCCATCAAGTAAAGTTAATGAGTAAAAGACTGCTGGACGAAACCACTTCACGTGTTCAGGGAAAAGAAGAGAGAAAGTAAATAGCAAGTAAGAGAATAGAAACTTTGTAATTCTTACTTTATTTTATCTTTTAGGCCCTACTTTCCATGAACGATGTTTCTGACAAAAAAGGGAAGAACCTATTTTCTAGGTCAGAATCTATCCTTGAACGATGTTTCTGACAAAATATAAAAGCCAAGTACGGCCAAGGATGGAATACTGTTGCCATATCTGGGCAGGAACTGCCAAAAACAGCCTATCATGCCTTGACAGAGTACAAAATAGACTTCGTGGTTTAGTGGGGGATGCCCTTTTCTCTACCCTGCAACCTCTCTCCCACAGAAGAGACGTTGCGAGCCTATCCTTGTTTTATCGTTATTTTCATGGCAGGTGCTCGTCTGAACTCCAATCCCTGGTCCCCCCTCGCCAATCTTTCACGAAAAACACCCGTCTAGCTGAATCCACTGTGAAAAATTTTCCCCACTCTATATCTGTGCCTAAATCAAAACGCGGATTTCATGAACAAAGCTTCTTTCTTAGAACTGCACGCCTGTGGAACTCTGTTCCGTCTGCCTGCTTCTCTCCGGACTACAACTTGGATGTCTTCAAGTCTAATGTTAACAAATTCTTAATGAACCGCCCCCCTAATTAAACACTTCATAAAATCTCCTCACTAACGTAATGTACTTGCAATAACCCTTATCCCTGAGTGGCTTCCGGGCCTTGATAAGTGGTGATCACTGTGTAAAAAAAAAAAAAACAGGGAAGAACTGCTGTTTTCTAAGTCAGAATCTATCCATCTCATACTTATTGTTAGTTTTTTTTTTTATATATATTTTTAGCTCCTTTCATCAAGTGGCTTCATGTCTTGTCTGGAAAGATTTCCATAAAAAAAAAGCAGTCATACACTGTGTGAAAGGAATTCGAAAAGAAACACTCAGTTTATTTCCATAATAAAATTTTTTTTCTTCTTTTCCCTTTCTTTTTTCTATACCTATTGATAAGTTTTTTCTTTTTTTTTGTTTTCATTTTTAAACTTCCCACTTTAAGACATCTTCTTTATTTTATATGAATATGAACACTGGCGAAGCATAACTATTTTCATCAATTTTGATGGAAGGATGGACACTTGTATAATAAGTTAGATAATAGAAACAATATTCATCTTCAATTCATCTTTAAACACGTGGGACATATCAAATGGCGATGTTCTACAATTTTCAAATCTTCAAGGATATCAAAGCTTTCTTAAAGATTTGAGAAGCTGCGTAAATGTAGTGTCAATTCTAATGGAATTCGCTGATTTTAAAACTAGTTTTTTTTTATTGCATTTTATATAACATATAAAGTTATCTTGTCAGATTTTCAAAGTCAGACCTAGATAGTATTTAAGCTCATTTGGCTCAAACTTTTCTTCTGGCATGCCAATTTCCATTTGCTCTTGTTATACCATGTTATTAGCAATATAACCATGTATTTTTTTGCAGTTCATTTAAACGCTACTATATTTAGCTCAGACAACTGCTAGTATAACATTTTTAAATAACCATCTAAAAATAAAATTAACAAAGTTGTTGACTCATATTTTAGGCAGAAAAGAATATACATGGAGTTTGTCTATCTTCCAAAAATTAAAAACTCAAATTACTTCACTATATAATGAGTAACACCGGGTAGGTAAAGCTAGAACTTTAATACAATCGAGAAAGCTATGAGTAAGAGAGAAACTTGTGCTTAATTAATTGTTTACAATTAACCATTTCTAATAGGTATTTTGTTTTGACACTAAATAAAGCAAAGAGTGTTTATATCATGAAACAGACAAAACGAATCCAGAACTTGAGTTATAACAAAAAAATGTCTATTCATATAATATTAAGTATGCTTATATGTATAAGATTCGTCCCTAAACTAATTAACCGATCATTAATAATTTTGGAACATAACTGATAGATATAAGGGTTTTTAATGTTGGCTACATTTAGTTTAATTTAGTTGTATGCAAAGAAGTAAAGTGAGGGTGGTAACCATTTGTGAAAAATTCAGATAACTTGTGAAATTTTACTGATAATAATTAGGTATTAATTAATTAATATTCTCCAAATTATAGTTCCATTAGACTATTTTAAATAGTTGCGTTGGTCGCTTAAAAACTAATTTATTTATAAAAATGAAACTGCTTGATCAATTTATGTGATTTTTAGAATGGGATTTTTTCCATTCCGTAGCAAGTAGGTACATGAAGATTTTTTTTAGTTTTATTTTCTTTTAATTAGGTTGGATATTAAATAAGAAGCAAATAATAAACTCGTTATTTTTTTGTTATGCAGTTATTTTATAAGTTCTAACATAAATTTATATGAATTCAAGAATTTTCTATAATATTCTTCTATACTTTTAGGCATTTTCTCAACTCTTCAAAATGGAGGTTTTGATATAGATTATATATATATATATATATATATATATATATATATATATATATATATATATATATATATATATATATATCTGCTCCTGTTAAACATTTTTACCGTTGAATAATATTGAACGAGCGTTTAGATTTTTTGTATGTATGTATGTGAGCATATACATGTTGTGTGTGTGTGTGTGTGTGTGTGTGTGTGTGTGTGTGTGTGTGTGTGTGTGTGTGTGTGTGTTATCATCATCATCAAAAGTAGCCGTGTAACAGGAAGCAGAAGATTGATGACATAAGGATTATTGGATTTATATTTGTTATTGTCATGTTCAATTTGTGTTTAAATTGTGACGATAATCTGATGATGAATGTCAGATGAAAGAGGATATTCTTAGAAGAAAGTTTTACGAAAATGGACACGCTTTGCTCTCCGCCATCAGTTCTTTAACTCTTAACATCCTGTTGAAAATTGTTTAAGCCTCAGTCCAGTAAGGAATTACCAAAAATGCTTTTATTTATTTTTTTGCTTTTTTTCTAATGTAAATTTTCATGATGCCTTCATTTTTGGACAGATTATTATGAAACAGCAAAGATTTTTTTCTTAAATATTGCGACATCATTCACACTAAAAATAACATTGTCATCGAACAAATTATTTGAGTTATCGCCAATAGCAGACATCTTTGTTTCATTACTAACATACGTGGAAACATACTATCTAACCTTTGTGAAAACGATGAGATACTGAAATTGTAGAATCAAGAATCAAGAATGAGCTTACCTTCCCTCTCCACCATTATGGACCATTTAACTAATTTCAACATATTTATTCAGTAGCAATTAGTGGTATGCTAATTGCCATTAGACCAGCCTACAATTAGTCAGGGATGGTGGATTGTTCTATTTTGAGGCACCTGATTGGCTAAACATGCCAGGAGGGGCAGGTGCCACTCTACAAATGCCAACTGCTCTGGCATTCAGGGTTTTTACTGTTCTAGACTTCTGCCAGGAACTACACTCTGTCAATTATCGCATCCATTCAGCACAACATCTTCATTGGGTTAGACTGCCTATGCTAAGGTATCAACCACCAAACTCCCTCAGCTCCATTCCAACATGACACCCCAACAGTTTAGGAAATTCCGAATCGATTGGGAGGTATTTACTAAAATTACTGACATGCAAAACACCAGACCAATATTCAATTGTACAATTGTGCAGATGAATCGGTCCAAAATGCAATCATAAACACTAACCCGAAATTTTTGCCACTGATCCAGACAGATTATTGAACACGATCGAGGCCCTGGTAACCCAGAAAGCGAACCCAATGGTACACCGTATCACATTTGCATCAATGTCCAGACTGAGAGTGAATCAATCCAGCAGTACCTGGTTCATCTCAGAGCGACAGCACTGGATTGTGACTTCTCTTGCCCCTGATGCAGCTATGACCTATCCGACGTCTATATAAAAGACCAGCTAATAAGGGGATTAGCAAATGACGCACTCCAGACGGACCTATTGGCTAAAGCCGGCTCACTGAAATCACTTGAGCAGAATATCTGCCATGCTGAGGCATTTGAGCCCGCACTACGGGACCAGACTACAATGAACAACACGTTGGACATATCTGCCTTCCGGATGTCTACATATCGAAAACAGAGAAGTGTCGTGTCCCCACTAAAAGGAGCCCAGACTCGCATTAGCCCCCTCCCTCAAATTGCAATTACAACAACGACATGGGGTCAACACCTCATTGTAGCGGTTGTGGAAACAGTCAACATGGCACCTCGCTACCTATCTTGCCCAGCATGGGGCCAAACATGCAGCAATTGTGGAAGATCAAACCACTTTGCCCGAGTGTGCCGGTCGATCAAGAAGGAATGCCGCAGAGCTGCTGTCAAAAGCGCCGAACTTGACGAAGCAGCAATGGACAGCCTGATCGCCCACATTACATTAGATCAGGCAACAAACAAGTACTCATCCACACCAATAGAGCAAGTTACCTAAATAAAGGCAACGGTAACCCCATTTTCACCCAATCCGGACCCAAGGAAGAGAAACAACATCCCTGAAAATAATAGCACCAACATGATGATATTCCCTGACAGCGGTGCCACTATATGTCTGGGTGGCACAATACACTTGAGACACATGGGCCTCACCATAGACAACCTGATCCCATCGAGGAAAGTTGTTCGAGCAGTCGGCGATTCCACTCTTGAATGTCAGGGTTGGTTGCTGGTGAGGTTCAGTGTGGAGGGACACACAACCAAACAAGCCCTCTACATTTGTGAAAGGATAAAACGGCTTTATTTCAGCAAGGTGACCTGCATTGATGTTGGGATATTACATAAGGAATTCCCAAACCCATCGATAGCTATGCAGTCGTTAGAAGTCGAAAATAAAGTGCAGGATACAGAAAACAGGGTCAAACCCCTACTGACACGTCCAGACAGCCTCCCTTTCCCTGCCACCGAAGCCAACATCGGCAAATTAAAAGACTGGCTGTTAGAATGTTTTGAGGACACTGCATTCAAGAACAACATGGTATTTCCCTCCATGACTGGACCTCCAGCACACATTCACTTGAAGGAAGGAAATTCCAAAAGCCAGACATAACCCAATTCCGGTGCCTTACCATTTTAAAGAACAGGTCAAGCAAGACCTCTGGAACGATATGGGGAGGGGCATCATTGCTCCAGTGCCCGTCGGCACACTGACTGACTGGTGCAGTACCATGGTGATCACTGTGAAAAAGAATGGCAAGCCAAGACGAACCATCAACTATCAGTACCTTAACACACAGTGCAAACGGGAAACACATCATACCGAATCACCCTTTCGATTGGCATCGCAGGTACCGCCCAAGAAAAAAAAAATGGTATTGGACGCCGTTGATGGATATCACTCAATCCGGTTGGACAAAGAATCTCAGCCACTGACAACTTTCATCAGGGAATGGGGGAGATTCATGTATCTCCGAACCCCCCCAGGGGTATCTAGCGTCTGGAGATGCCTACACACGTAGATTTGACAAAATAATTGAGGATATCCCCCGCAAAATAAAGATTGTTGACGAAACTCTACTTTACGACTCGGATATCAAGGAATCATTCCTACACACATTCGATTTCTTGCTACATTGTGCAAAGAATGGAATCATCTTGAACAAAGACAAGTTTCAATTTTGCAAAGACGTTGTGCAATTTGGCGGCCTCCAAATTACACCCTCCGGGATAACCCCCTCGGAACCAATATTGGACACAATATCCAACTTCCCAGTACCAAAAAACATCACTGACTCAAGATCTTGGTTTGGGTTTGTCAATTAGGTAGCCTGGGCATACTTGCTAGGACCAGTAATGCTACCATTCCGCGATCTTGTGAAAAAGGACTCGCATTTCACGTGGAACCAGGACCTTATGCATTCAAGCAGTCGAAACAAGTCATTGTCGACCTTGTTTGTACGAGTGTCACAACATTTGACAAGAATCAAACCACTTGCCTAGCCCCTGATTGGAGCAAAGAAGGAATGGACTTCCTGCTCCTTCAGAAACACTGTTCGTGTACCATGGAAAAGGCCTCCGTGTGCTGCGCAGAAGGTTGGCACCTGGTATTCCCTGGTAGCAGATTTTGCACTGACGCAGAGCGCAGGTACGCACCGATAGAAGGCGAAGCAGCAGCAATCACATGGGCGTTAGAAAAATGCCGTGTGTTTGTTATGGGTTGCCCTAATCTCATAGTGGTGACAGATCATGAGCCACTGAAGGGCCTGTTTGGTGATAGAGATCTAAGCAAGATCCAGAACCCCCGACTGTTTAGATTGAAGGAAAAAACCCTGAGATACCACTTCAACATACAACATTGTCCTGGGAAATGGCATAGGGGGCCCGACGCTTTCTCCCGTAACCCAACGGCCATGATGAACGCCCTCCTTGACGTATTTCCCTTCCAGCCTTCCAAATCAGACACTTCAGAATCCGAGAACCTCAATAGCATAGTTGAATCTACTGCTCTCATATCAACATTTGGGTACAATGACAACGTAGCAATCACATCATCAGGCACCATCAAGGCAGCAGGATGTCATGACCCACAGTACCAAAAGTTGATAAGTACGGTACAGCAAGGTTTTCCTGAAACACGAACTCTTACTTCACCCGAAGTCCGTGAGTACTGGGAAGTACGGCACCGCCTCAGCATCCATGATGACCTGGTGCTCTTAGACAGAAGAATAGTCGTTCCAAAAGGTCAACGAGGAAATATACTGCGCTGCCTGCATTCAGCACATCAGGGCATAACTGGAATGAAAGCCTGAGCAAACGAATCCATATATTGGCCTGGAATGAATGCCTCCATCCACAATACCAGGGAGAACTGCATGACTTGTACAAGGATCGCACCGAGCCAGCCCCGTGAACCAATTACATTGACATAGTCCCAAGAGTGGCCGTTCCAGCAGGTTGTCATGGATATGTTCCACGTTGGTGACCACAGATACCTTACTTGCGCTGACAGATTAACTGGCTTGCTCATCTTGTACCATCTAAGCCAAGGGCAGGCAACTGCCTCTCGGCTCATCTGAATCTGTCGGGAGATATTTCAAGCATATGGTTCCCCAGAAGGACTCAGCAGTGATGGTGGCCCGCCGTTCACATCCCTCCCATTCAAGCAGTTCCTAGAGAAATGGTTTGTAAAGCACAGGTTATCATCTGTGGCCTATCCACAATCTAATGGTCGAGCGGAGCTAGCTGTCAAAACAGCCAAGAGGGTTGTAGATGGCAACACAGGACCACAAGGGTCCTTAGATAACGACAAGGCTACCAGGGCCATCCTACAATACAGAAATACCCCTATACAGGGTATCGGCCTATCCCCAGCACAACTTCTCCTCCACAGACGACTTAGAGACTACCTCCCCTCTCACCCGGCCCTTTACAAGCCACATCCGGAATGGATCGCCGCGGCTCGGAAGCGCGAGATAACCCTGTCTTAGCGCAACACACGGCTCATAGAGATGTATAACCATACGACCCATTCTCTCTGCCCACTACAAAGTGGGGACTTCGTCGTACTACAAAGAAACAACCGTCTCTGGGACATCATTGGTTGGGTGATTGAAGCCCTCCCCAATTGACAGTACCATATCAGAGTTGATGGCTCTGGTAGAATCACCTTGCAGAATCGGCGGTTCCTCAGAAAACTTGATACTCCCACATCTCCAAAGCCCATCTCAAGCGTGCTACCAGGGGCCCCACCTCACATACCCCAAGTGACAGAGACAAACAGCCCTGTTGTACCAGACCCTCAATTTGACCTTCGGACACAGCAACCCAGCGGGAACATCACTCCAGAAGAAGTACCTGAACCTCCTAGACCAATGCCAGCCAAGTCGGTGTGGGCACTTGCGAGGCTATTCCCACATAATCAACTTGGCTGTGAGGAGCTCATTCCTCCTCGGAGGCCATTACCTCCACGTTATGGGGGAAGGGAGATGTAGAATCAAGAATCAAGAATGTAAGGTAAGCACCTTCCCTCTCCACCATTATGGACCATTTAACTAATTTCAATATATTTATTCAGTAGCAATTAGTGGTATGCTAATTGCCATTAGACCAGCCTACAATTAGTCAGGGATGGTGGATTGTTTTATTTTGAGGCGCCTGATTGGCTAAACATGCCAGGAGGGGCAGGTGCCACTCTACAAATGCCAGCTGCTCTGGCATTCAGGGGTTCTTACTGTTCTAGACTTCTGCCAGGAACTACACCCTGTCAATTATCGCATCTATTCAGCACAACATCTTCATTGTATTAGCTGGCTCAACCTAGCAATATTCTACAGAAATAAGTATTATGACAATATGACGACCATCTGCAAAATGTCCCTAGTTAAATTAAGTATTATTTAAAGACAGTTTTCTATTTTAATGAAAGATTAAAAAAGAAAACTGTCCAATCAAAATGAAATATTGATGGATGGAAGCTATTTAGGTTTAACTTCGAAAATATAGCTGATATAATCTCTCTTCATATAAACTTAGCTATGTGACCTTAATAATTATTCTCGAATTTCACTTTCTTTTGAGTATTTCCAATTAAAAGGACATAATATGGATGAACCTCCCAATTGAAAATCCAATTATTTTAGCTTTGCATTAACTTTAGACACAAATAAACCAAAAATCTCCGAATTTCATGTTTAAATCTTAAATTTTAGACATTTTCTAGAATCAAATAATATAATAATGTAATTGATTTTTATGAAAATTGAAAATAAAAGTATAAAAATGGTGAAAAGCTGTTTTGTTTCTGGAATTAATTTTACCCGTCCTGAGAGAGATATTTTTTTTACTTTTATATATAAGTAGCAGGGCTATTTGGCATTGCCTGGAGCAAAAGTGCAACGCCCCTCTCTCTCTTTCTCTCTCTCTCTCTTTCTCTCTCCTGTTTTCCCCTTCCCTCCTCCTTCTTTCTTCAACAAGCCCATTTCTCACTAAGTTTCACTAGAATTGGTAAGAGTTATTTCCCTTCCTTTGGAAATTTTTAAGCATATTTACAAAAATAGATTTTCATAAAGAGTTATCATTTTATGTACTGTTTTGGGGAATTTTCTAAGCCAAAAAGTACAAAAAAAAAGGAATAGTTAAAAATAGTTAAAAATAAGTTTTTCTATTTGAATTTTCATTATGCCTTTATAGATTAGTGTTGCGTGGAGTGTTTGCTTATATTGCGTCAATATTCACATTTACAGCACATCAGCCCTTTTGAGGGGTTTATAAAAGCAAAGCAGAAGAACATACCTTATTATATTTTCTTCACATCTCTTGTCGTGTCCTCGAGTGGTTTGTGTCCCAATGTTGGTGCACCTGGAACAAAAGCTCTCTCATGCCTAGAACAGATGATAGTCTCATTTCTCTGGACAATTGGAACTTTATTTAGTGTCATGATTGAATGTCGCATCCCTGCTTTGCTCATCCTTAGAAGAAGGGTGGAAATTTTTCTATCAAATTATCTGCCATACATCGTTATCTCTCTCGTCACTCTTACGAGAAATCTTCCATCTTCTCAGAATAACTGACGACTGTCGAACTCTCAAACATGAACTGAACTGTCTCAAACCGCATATGTGTCCTTATTTATTTTAAGGTATGTGGGGGGGGGGGTTAACCCCTGTTAACCGACTTGCACTAAAAATATACTCACTAACCTGTGGAATGACCCCTTGCTGCATGCAGGTGTATGCATTGTCAAAGAATTCAATGAGTTCGATCTGTATCACCGGTGGCTCTTTGAATCCCATTACATTCAATGCAATCCCGCATTAATCGCACTATTCATGTTATGATCCCCATAACATTATTATGAAACTTAACAGTAAAATAAAGCAAAGTTATCTAACCATTTCTGAATTTTTTAGATGAGGGTTTATTACTCACATTGTTTGGATTCTTCGAACTACTGTTCTCATATTGAGTATTATTTTCATAACATTTCAGTCAATGTAACTTCCAATCTTCTTCAGGTGTATCTTATTGAACTTGCAAAACCTGTGACATAGTGGATAAAATACTTGGTAAAATTTAGTTGTAAAATTTACACTCTTCTGGAGGTCGAAGGTTCAATTCTCAGCGTAAGCGACACTCAAAATACAATTGAGAATTACTTAGAGCTTCTACTCAGTCATAGCTGATGAAATAAGAAAATATTATGCCTGTAGATTAAATAAAGGGTTCCGTTTGAAATTCCTGTAGATTGACAAAAAGATTCCCCAGTTCGACAGAAAGATTAGCCAGTTCGACAAGATACACCTCAAGAAGGTTAGAGATTACATCAACCAAAACCAAATAATACGAAGTCATTTAACCATTATGAAAATTATGAGAAACTGATATAACCAGATGTAAATTTCCCTTCCATTAGAAACTTTTAAATCTATCTATTATATATATATAAAAGTGGGCGTGTGTGTGTGTGTGTGTGTGCATTTTCCTACGCAATAACTCTGTCAATTTTGAGTCTACAGACTCGAAATTTGATATACAGGTACTGAGATTTGGGAAAATCTGTTAAGGAATAGAGAGCGAGAGAGAGAGAGAGAGAGAGAGAGAGGGAGAGGAGAGTGGAATTATAATGTAGACACGTTGACCGGAAGTAAAAGATCAGCTGATTTGATTGCGTGTGAGTCATGTGATCAGGTTAGCTGAATCGGTTTTTGGCCAGAAATTTGGCTGTTAAGGAGTCAAAGTTCAACGATTTAACCTTTGAGAACTGTACCAAACTCCTCCGACAATTTTGGGTCTAAACACTTGAAATTTTAGGTATAGGTTCCTTGGACATGGATCTAACTTAATAACTTGATTAGAGCCCCAAACAATATTAAGGGGTCATAATAGGGGTCAAAGTTAAAAAATTGACCGCTTTTTTTTTTTTTCTTTTTTTTTTTTTACTCAACATACACCTCCAAATAGCAGGGCAACGCCGGGCTGAAATGCTAGTGTATCAAGAAATATAAATATATTTAAACAAAGAGTTATCATTTTATGTTTTCAAGTGGATCAGGAATACTAAACAGTCAATGTAGGTTTTGTCCAGCATAGAATGTTAAGAGTTAATATGTTGTCTTCTAATTGTCTGTATCCTCGAAAAAAGATGAAATAGATGTTTTGAAATTGACTGTCCAAAATGTCCAAGATTACATCTCAAAGATCTCACGCCTTTTTTTTTTTTTCCTTCCTTTGCTGTAAGTTAAGATTAAAGACGTTTAAAACATGAAGAACTATAAGAGTTCAGTTGATGGGAATTAAAATAGAAACACTCGATTCTAAGACACTTCTAAAATAAGGGGATCCAGAAGCATCGCCAGATATACTTCAAAATGTCGTGTGCTTGAGGACAATCAATAAAAAGACGCTTAGAGAGAAGACCAAACAGATAGACAAAAAGATTTTTGCTAGTTTAAAGCTCTGTCTTTTTATCGGTTGAGGGGTGGTCATCTACTGAATAGAAACGAAAGATACTTTCATATGGGCTGTTTATAAAATCCTACAGCAGTTTGAAATTCTTATATTTAACTTTAAACAAAGGAAGAGTCTATCAGACATGTGTACTAATGATGTACGGAAGTGAAACCTGGTCAATTAAGGTTGAGGATATGCGTTGCATGGAAAGTAGTGATATGAAAATAATACAATTGATGTGTAATGTGAGTCTTAAAACACAGGCTGAAACCTGTTGACTTTACAGGAAAATTAAATATAAACAGTATAGAGAGATATGCGCAGAGCAGAAGACTTCGTTAGTATGGTCACATTGAAACAATGTGTAAGAGTTCTTGAGCCAATAGATATAGAAGAGTTATTGTAGTGAGATTAGTTGGCAGAGTTAGGACAAGGAAAACATTGTAATTAATAATAAGGATGGATTTGAGAGAAAGAGTGATAAATAAAAACCTACAGAAAAGACTAAGTGGAAGTTGCCAACATCGATAAGTTGACCTTTACTCCTGATCTGAAATGGAACACGTACATCAAATCTGTTTCCAGGGATGCTGGGAAAATGGTGGGATCTTTCTACCGCTCCAGAAGATATCTCACTACTGATGCAATTCTCTAAGAGCGAAGTACCTCCAAGGATGGAGTACTGCTGCCACATCTGGGCAGGAACTGTTAAAAACAGCCTATCCTGCCTTGACAGAGTACAAAATAAACTTCGTGGTTTAGTGGGGGATGCCCTTTTCTCTTCCCTGCAACCTCTCTCCCACAGAAAAGACGTTGCGAGCCTGTCTTGTTTTATCGTTATTTCCATGGCACATGCTCGTCTGAGCTCCAATCCCTCGTCCCCCCTCGCCAATCTTTCACAAGAAACACCCGTCTGGCTGAAACTACTGTCAATAATTTCCCCCACTCTTTATCCAAACGTAGATTCCATGAGCAAAGCTTCTTTCTTAGAACTGCACGTCAGTGGAACTCTCTGCTGCTTGCCTGTTTCCCACCTGACTACAACTTGGACGTCTTCAAGTCCAACATAAACAAACTCCTGACAAACCGCCCCCTTAAGTAAGACACTCTATCAAAACCCCCAATACTAATGATTACTACAATACTATCTCATTGATTACTGTACACGCAATAACCCTTATCCCTGAGTGGCCTTCGGGCCTTGATAAGTGGTGACCCCATGTAAAAAAAAAAAAACTTCAAGTCATACTGGTTTTGAATGTATTTGCACATGGCACATCTAGATCATCAATCTGTGTCGTTATCAACTTGACCACCCCAACCATTTTAATCAATATGACATTTAAGTGTTTAGAGAATAAAATCCCTTATTTTATATAGCAGGGTGTCCTGGCATTGACTGTATCTATTTGCAACCAACATCATTACCTTTGTAATTCATATTTTTTTGTATAATGTTCAAGTTTTGGAGCGGGGCCTGAGAATATACTTAGGATTAATTGGGTGATAAGGGATATAGATATATAAAGTTGCATTAATTAAAATAAATTTCAATAAATTCATAGTCTTTAACCCCTCAAGGCACTCCTGGCGTTTCCCAAGAATCAATAAGCACTCATGTGTACGTGTACTCACAATTTGAACTCTTTATTTATCTTTCTATTCTTTTTTTTTAATTTGTTAATGTAGTTTCAGAATATATAAGATCTTTGTTTTTTATTTGAGGGTCACCATTTATCAAGGCCTAGGAGCCATTCTAGGATAAGGGTTAATAAGTGTAAGGTAGATGGTGACACAACGCCATCGTGATCAGTAATGATGGAAGTTGGGTAGTGCTTAATTATTTAAGATGACGGCTTAACAAGAACTTATTTACATTGGACTTGAAAACGACCAGCTTTAGTTAGCTGGGAAGCAGCTCTATGGTATTTTGCTACACAGATGAACAGTTCTAGGTAATAAACTCTGTTCATGGAATTTTGTTTAGTTTTAGGTACTGATAGAGAGGTAGGGAATTTAATTATGTATTGTGCATGAAAAAAGCTATCGACGACAAAAACATGAGAAACAGAGAGACTATTCTTTATATATATATATATATATATATATGTGGCATAATCATGTTGAAACATCGGTTCTTGCCAGATGATTAAAGTTAAGCAACGATGAGCCCGGCCAGTACCACACATGGATGACCATTTGAGAATGCTAGGTGCTGTAGGTACCACGCCAGGACATATGAATTCTCAGGTTGGTAACTGGGAGCGTGTTTAATCCACTGGAAGAAATACCCCCCCCCCCAGTCTTCGTTAAGATATGCATCTAGGAACACTCTAATGTAAACCTAAGCAGTTGTACCAAAAAGTGTGGTTGGTTCTGCACAAAGCCTTCATCAGTATAAACAAATCATCTGTGTGGAGTTCTGAACAACGTAGTTATTGTGACGGAGCTCATACGTCAAATAGACAGAAGAATCCATCACATACACTCATGAGCAAAAAAAATGGGCCAAGAGTGAAAGAAGGAAGAAATCGATTTTTCAATATTTTTTCATGAATTTTAACTGAAAATTTCTATTTTGCAGATCATTATAATTATAGCATATAATAATAATGAAAAATTAATCTTAAAATTGGTAAGACCGCATTTTGGTGAGGATATAAAAACCGAATTGCAGGATTAAGGCAGTCCAAAATGACTTACAAGCAGATTTTTGATATTTTAAGAAAAGAAGCAAATTGGTCAAAGGTTCGAAGTCAAACGCTTGGTAAAAGGGAAATATGGATCTGGTCGCCCTAGAGCATCCACTTTGAAGGACGACCACAGGCTTAAATTAACTGTTTTAAAAGATCTGTAGAAAACTTATGTTGACCATAGCAAAGAATTCAAAACAGGGGTTGGAAATTCTCTTTCTAGATATACAATATCTAGACGAATGAAAGAAATGGGATTTTCCTCTAAAAGGTGTGCAAAGAAGTTATTTTTATCTAAGAAGAACATCAATAAGGCAAGAAATATACAGACTGGTTCAGGAATGTTTTCTGGTTAGATGAATCAAGATTTTGACTTATTAGTGATACTCCTGATGCTCCCGAACGGTGCAATGAAAGAACTGGAGAAAAATTTTTGCCAAGTTGCATAAAAACGACATTTAAACACGGGAATGGAGGGATAATGATATGGGGAACTTTTACTGCAACAGGAGCTGGGGAACTCATTAGATGTGAGAAGTCAATCACTGCAAAAGAATACATTCGAATATTAGAAACAAGACTGTTACCAAGTATCCAGAACCTGAGAATATCCCAGAACATTATTTTTCAACATGATAATGCCCCTGCACATACTGCTAAAGTCACAAAAAAATGGTTTTCTGATAATTCAATTAATGTGATATTTTGGCGAAATCAAACCCCCGATTTAAACCTAATCGAGAATATTTGGTCCATAATATCTCGTGCATTGACAGGAAGAACTTTTTCGAACAATGACAAACTGTGGGAAGCTGTACAAAGCGAATGGAATAGCATTTCCTCTTCACAGTGTTCCACTTTGGTTGAGAGCATGTCTAAAAGGATTGATCTTTTAAAGAAATAAAAAGGGAATGCGATTCCATCCTAAGCATTTATTAAAGTAAATGCCTTGTTCTGTGTTATTCGTCTCGCTAAAGTTTCCTTGTTCAATTGTTCTTTGTTCAATATAGCTTTTAGTGCAATAAGATGTATAAAATTTGTTTGGCCCATTTTTTTTTGCTCACGAGTATATATATATATATATATAAAGAGAGAGAGAGAAAGAGAGATGTATATACGATATATGGAATAATCACGTAGTCACACTGGTTTCATTAGATTAACACAGTTAAGCAATGTTCAGCCTGGCCAGTATTAGATGAGTATCCATTTTGGAATACTAGGCCCTGTATGTAGGAAGACATTGACATGTCGTACAGCTCTCACATTCTACCAGGCTTCGAACTATCTTGACCTTGTCTTACCACAGGATCTAACTGATGTGGATGAGAGAGTGAGGCTGACACTGTACACAAAATTTTCACTTTAAAACAAACTCCCAGCATGTATCATCCATCATCTTTTGGATGATCATATGATCTTCATCGTTCCAACAGACGAACAGTCGCTTTATATATTAGATGATGAAATATCATTTTATGATTGTTATTGATTTAAACTAAGCAACTCTAATGCATCCAGTTAATTTTGTTCTCCCTCCATATTTCCTATTTTGATGGATTTTCAAATAAATGAAAAAAAATAATAATAATCGCTAAAAAAATATTTTATAAAAATAGAATTAAAAATGGAGATAAATATTTCACTTCTTATCTATGGAAAAATTCCATGAAACTTGATTTTTTTTTCTATCAATAAGCATAATAATGGAATGCGTGTGTATGTGGCCATTTTTGTTTTTCATGTTCCCATCCCTTCACAACCATAGCTGGTGGAGCAGCTTATAATGAAAGATGAATGAGATGAAAAAACTGGTGAAAGGAGGATGTAATAAACACAAGTCTTGATGTGAAAACTGTGAGTTCAATCCCTATATGAATACAGTATGTTTTCATTTTATCCTTAATCTAACTTCTTTCTGTATTCCTTTGTTTTTTCATTTGTTCTTCTTTGTTTTCTCATCTCCTTCATTTAGTTCAAATTCACTATTTTATAGTCAACTTTCTACATTTTAAACGAACATGTTTGTTTCTAATTAAGTGAGGATAAGAAAGAAAGGAGAAAATAAGGAAAATAAAATCGATCCCCTTACGCTTCTTGTAAGACTAACAAGAACAGAACATTCAAGATAGATTCACTATACACCTCTAAATAAACTCTATTTCCATTAATAAACTTAACACACGTGGAAGGAGAATGTCCAATTTTTCCAGAAGAGACATTAAAACTTATTCTAAGTAGAAACTTAATGTATGCAGTTTTTTTTTTTTTCAAGTGAGAGTGTAGTAATACCTGGTATAGTACCTATATACAGCATAATCACATTTGACACACTGGTTCCTGTCAGATTACCGAAGTTAAGCAATGATGAGCCTGGCCAGTACCAGATGGGTGACCATTTGTGGCTTCCAAGTGCTGTATGTACTCTCCGCTTATCTTGGCATTGTTTCCAGTTGTCCTGGACTTCTCCTTGCCACTGGACTCAAGCAATGCCGATTCAGGAAAAGTGTGGTTGGAATTACGCAACCCTTGCCACACAATTACATGTGCAGCCGCCTCTACAAGGGGGTATCCTTTGTGCTAAATTATATTTTCAGTCATGTTGTCTCAATTTGTCACTTAAATCAGACTTTGTAGAAGGTGAATACACTGTGCATGTCATATGTATGCAGATCCAAACTGATAGAGAGTAGAAAATACACAATAGACGTACTCGTCTCTCTTGTTTCACAATTCAGCATAAGTCGTCCATCATCCATCCAGGATGATCAGATGGTCCTCATCATTCCAATGGATGAACATCCATTCACAATGACAAGCACATTCTAACAAAACTGAGGACGGAGAAAATTTTTTCATCATTTTTTAAAAAATACTGAAGATTGGTCTTCTGCACCTAAGTACACACTGATTAGTCTCCTGTGTAAGTTATTATAATCTATATATAAACCAAGAAATTGCTAATCACTTCAGCAAAAGCAATCTCCTTAGTAACAAGCAATATGGATTTCGGCCTGTAAGCTCAACAGGTGGCTTGCTGACTATCATCTAGAATCAGTGAATATTTGATAGAGGCCCCATTTCTTAGGGTGACAGTGCATGATGTATTAAAGGCCTTTGATATGGTCTGACACAAAGGTTTATTTCAAAAGCTTCTAGCTGTAAAATATCAGGAAATTTCTTCTAAATCTTCAAATCCTCTCTCCTTATAGGTCTATAAAATTAATTGTTAATGGACGGAAGTGTGAAGCACATAGTATCAATGTCGTCATTTCACTGTCAGCCCAACCATCTTCCTGATCTTAATTGATGATCTTCTGAGATCATATGTTGACATCTATGCAGATAACACGATTGCTTATGACAGCACTTTGAAGAGCATTAGTGATTAAAGTCTTCCTTATTCTCTATTCTACCCTGGACCACATAATACAATGGGGGGAAAGTGGCTTGTTATTTGTAGCATTTCTATAAAACAAGTTTCTTCCTTTTCACCACTAAAGCTCAGATCCTTTTTTTTTTTTTTTTTTGCCTTAATTGTAATAATCTCTTGTTTTGATAAACTTCTAGGATTTACCTTTATCCCAGATCTGAAATGGAAGACTTACATCAAGTCTAGCTGGGAGGTGATGGTGGTTTAGTGATTAATGACATGGATTGACGACCTGGGTTCCTCAAGTTCGAATCCAGTTCATTCCATAAAAATCATTTTCACTTAGGATGTTGGCAACCTTCACATGGTTCCTTCCACAAGTACCTGATGTCTTTCTATAAATACTTCTGACTAGGAAAATATCCTGGAAATCAATGCCAACAATAGAATCTTTGGATTTATACAATGACGGTGATGATGATGATGACGGTGATGATGATGATGAAATTTAACTACGGTCATTGAAAAAAAGTACTTGACTCCTGATGCAGTTCTCTATAAAAGTCTGATACGTCCTAAGTTAGAGTACTGTAGCCACATCTGTGAAAATGCCACTCAAGACACTATTTCCTACCTTGACAGGGTACAAAACTGTCATCCAAACCTGGTGGGAGATTATCTCTGCCTTGATAGAGTACAAAATCGACTTCACAATCTAGTGAAGATGACCTCTTTCTTCCTTACAGTCTCTTTTCCATTGCTAGTCTTTATTTTATTGGAAAATGCTCGACTGAGCTAAAATCTCTTGTTTCTCCCTTGTAAAACATTCACAGCAAGAACTCGTCTATCTGCAACTACTGCAAGGAACTTTCCTTTTTTTCTTCAAGCCAAACGAAATTTCCATGAAGAGAGTTTCTTTCCAAGAACTTTACCTGTGGAACACATTAACATAGAACTACTTTTTGGCAGTCTTCAATTTGGACATCTTCAAGTCCAATGTCAACAAATACTTGACTTGAAATAAAATACTTGCATCAAATTTGTTGTTAAGGTCGCTGGAGAGATGGTTGGATCATTCCATCGCACCATAAAGTACCTGACTCCTAATACAATACACTGTCTATATAAGAGTCAAATACACCTTAGGGTGGAGTACTGTTGTCATATCTGGGAAAATGTGGCTCAGAACACTCTTTCCAGTTTGTACATAGTACGAAATCGATTAAACAATCTAGTGAGATATTGATTGCTTTCCTTCCCAACATTATTCATGGTAGGTGCTCGACTGAGCTTCACTCTATATTGTTCTGCCTTATAAAACATTCACAGCAAGAACTCATCTTACTACCGCTACTGCAAAAACTTTCTTTTCTCTCTAAAACCAAACAGAAGTTCCATGAACAGTGTTTCTTTCCAAAGACTTTCCATCTGCAGAAAACACAATATCATGGGACTACTTCCCAAGTAGTCCCAACTAGTCTTCCAATGTCAACAAATATTTGTTGAACCGTTTTCTTAAATAATCAAATCTTGTTCATTCCATTTGTCATTTCTTTTCCTTTCAGAGTATCGTTCATGATCTGATTGATAATCTTTTTAATGTTTATCCTCGAGTGGCTTTTGGCCTTGGTAAATAATGACTTAGTATTAGAAATATCACTATGTCTGTATGATTGCATGTGTTTCTGTGTGTGTGTGTGTGTGTGTGTGTGTGTGTGTGTGTGTGTGTGTGTGTGTGGCTGTGTAAGTGCAAATATATGTGTGTGGTCGTGCATGAATCATTGTTCAATATCTCCTGTTAAGTGCGGTCACGTTTTGAAGTTGTGTTTGAGAAGCTTCAAAAAAAAAAAAACCGTTAACCTCACTTATTGTACGTAACGTTCGCTTTACAATTTTGTTGACCTTTTAACTTCAGCTTTGTTTCTAAGTTACAAATACAATCCCTGCTGACATCTTTTATTCTTTCTTTTTACCAAGATACACTAAAAAACACACAAAGGATAAATATTTTCTAGAGCACGGGATGTGGTGCTGGCTGGAGGGTTGGGGTGAGGGAGGGGTTAATGCTGTGTGTGATCCCCGACCCCATATTCTTCTGGTCATTTTCTGAATATAAAGCTCCAAATAAAAACCTAAAAAAGATTTCCAACAAAAGTTTCATCATTTCAAAGCAAATCAATGTCACCCAAACATAACAAAGATGGAGGACATTTATTGATTTAATTAAGAAATTATCGGTCCAAAGCTTTTGCCGATTAGAAACATTTGTTTGTATGAAAAGTTAACAAAAGTTGGATGCTTCTAGTCCACACATACACATCCTTTTAAAATAAAATAAAAAAAATTAAATAAATAATGCCGAACTGACTAGTCTCTTGGTGTATGATCAAAATGTAGAATACGTTTTGTCCTCGATCGGAGGAGTAGAATTCCTTCCTAACTGAGTAATTTGAATAAAATAAAATATGCATCAAGTGCGTCTGTAAAGCCAAATCAGAACGTAATATTAGGAAAATAAACAAATATTTTACTTGTTTGAAATTTATAACATAAATATATTTCAAAGCTAAACTCCATCCTCAGTATGTTGTTTCCTTTCTTTTTTTTTTTTTTTTCCTTTTCTACTTCCTTGCCATGTTGTAAAGTTGGAGAAAGGAAAGTCTGTTTGTAAAGAACCGCGCGTTGTATCTTAGCGGTTGTATTTTGAAATGTTGGAACTGTACGTTGGCAACACGAGATTAACATCAAGGGTGTGAGTCATAATAGAAACGTTGATTTAATTAGGATAAAATAAAATACGTATCAAGTGCGCTTGAAAGCCAAATTCCAACCTAATATTAGGAAAAGAAAAAAATATTTTACTTGTTTGAAATTTAAGTCTGATAGACTTTTTTGTCTCTAACTTTACAACATGGCAAGAAAGAAGAAGAGAAAAAAAGAAAGAAAACAGCATACTGAGGATGGAGTTTGGCTCCGAAATATATTTATGTTATAAATTTCAAACAAGTAAAATATTTGTTTATTTTTCTAATATTACGTTGTGATTTGGCTTTCAAGCGCACCTGATGCGTATTTTATTTATTCAAATTAAATCAACGTTTCTATATGGAATTCACACCCTTGAGTAATCTTAATTTTTGTCCGAAACAGGATGCCTCTGTTGAGGAAACTGAATATCTTCCATATAAAAAAAACGACCTTGTGTCCAACTTTTCCCCGTGTGGAGAGGCAAGTAAGTAGGAACTTCCCCATATTTTCAAGTTTACACGCAGCGTTATTTAATGCTTAGCAGGCTAGCATTTTTTCTCTTGGCCATCAGCAACTAACATGTAAATTGAAAGAAAATTAAGCATCTATGAATGCTATTTTCTGCAGCTTTCACAGTTGACAGTCAGAGCATTCAACAACAGGAAATTGGAATGATGTGTTTTTGTAAAAGTTTTAATATAAGGATGTCACACACATTTTTTAACCTCTTCTAAGGAATGGAACGATAAAGTTGTCACCCTAGAAAAGACATGATTCCATTTCCGTTTGGTGAAAACCGTTTCCCTTTTTTGTTGCAGATCATCTACTAGTTGACCAGTTATATACAAATCCTAAGAGCGATAGGAGCTTTCTATCATGTTTGAAAGTGACACAATGTTCAATAAGTGAGATCGGAGATGCGCCATTATACAACTCATGCTCTCTACCAATTCAAATTATGACAACAGGGCTATTGCTAGCACTTTAAAATGGATCGCCGGATTGCCACGAATAACAAGGACATAGCCAAAGTGATGAAAACAAAGTCTTCGGCCACAGTTATGGTTTTAGGTGTGGTTTCAAGTGAAGGTCACATCATGCCACCGTACATCTTTGAAGTCGGCTTGAAAGTCAACACCAAAGTGTAACCGAATGTGCTGAAGAATGTGGTGATCCCCTGGGGCAATCAGGTGGACGCTGGGTGTGACAGCTGGACTCAGCACCATCCCACAAATTCAAATAGACCCAGCCTTGGCTTCAGAAGGAGTGCTATGACTTTGTAACCTTCTTTCACTGTCTCCCCCACCCCGACCTGAACCCACTAGACTACTTCGTTTAGTCATACGTCGAGAACATCACTCCCACAATACATTAGCCAGCCTGATTGCTGCCATCCACCGAGTATCTGCCGAGCTCCCATGAACGCTTGTGGAAAAAGCATGCTCCCAGTTCCGGACCCGTATAGAGGCAGTGATCGAGGCTGAAGGTGGCTACATTGAATAGATGTCAGCTCTACTACATAATCAAGTTACTTGAATTGATTTTTTTTCAATAAAAGTTTTAAAATAAAGCTGTAATGTTGTTTTCTTTAGGGCGACAAATTTATCGTTCCACCCTGTACTACACTGGAATGTAATAGTAGTTGTAAGTCGTCGAAGAAAAACATTAAAAATATTATTGAAAAAAAATTAGTAATAATAATAATAATAATAATAATAATAATAATAATGGCGCCACACCAAATAAGTGAAGATCAAGGAAGATGGAAAGACCGAGGAGAAAACACTAGCCAGACCTCCACTGGATGAGTGCAAAGAGGACTGGGACCTTGAGGAGGCTTATTGCCACCCAAATTCAAATGAAGACCAATGATCACTACCAACGAGAAATCAATGGTAAGTGGCTCTTGCAATAACGCAAATTCATCTACAAAGGGTATTGAAAGAGGTGAAGAGTACTGGAAATCTGAGGAGACTTGTTGTCACTCAGACTCTGGAAAACACCACAGGTTTTTCTTAAAGAGAAATCTTTGACGATGGTCGTTGTGACTACTCCTAGTGAGCAAATAATAATAATGATAATGATCAACAAAACGCAAGAAAACAACAAATGTAGACTTTGTAAACAAAGAAACGAAACGGTAAACCACATAAGTGAATACAGCAATCTAGCCCCAAAACAATATAAGAACAGACAGGGCCAGGTTGGGAAGCCAGTAGGGGAACTATGCGAACTATGCATCTTTAATACCCAGCCAAATGATACAAACACAAGCCGGTAGAAGCACTTGAAAGCAGAAATCGCAAAACTCTCTGTGTTACAAACAGATAAATCTATCCAAACAAGGGGATCACATATTATAATAGTTTACAAAAAGAAAAAAATTCTGCCAGATCGTAGATTTCCCCGCTCGAGCAGACCACAGATAACAGAGAATCAAAGCAAATACACGGAACTGGCTAGAGAAGTGAAAGGGATATCGAAGACGAAGAAAGTCAAGATAATACCAACAATCGCAGGAGCACTAGGAAAAATCGTGAAAAACTAGTATGGGAGAAATTGGTTGGTTGGTTGGTTGCTTGCTTTTGTTTTACGTCATATCAACCCTTTTCATGTTATTCAATGCCGAATCCAGTGATTTTGAAGAAAAATTTTTAATAGAATATATTTTTTTCCAAGTCGGTTTCTATTTAACCCATAGTTGGGACCCTAAGAAGTACTACCACTCCGGGTCAGAGTTGACCTAGGAACAATGGTATTTAAAGGATCGCTCCACACTGCCCAAAGCCCTCAAACTGGGGCCTCACTACTGGATATAGTTTAAGGTCTTATCCAGGACCGGGAGAAATTAGAATCAGAGAAAGGGTTAAGAAGATACAACAGATAGCAATAACGAAAACAGGTGAAATCTCGGTTGAATCAGACCAAAGACTTTTTTTTTTAAAATGGTACTTGATGCCCTCTTGTTAAACATTTGACATTATAAGTTGTTGATGATGATCGATGGTAAGAAGCTTCGAAAGGAACCTAATAAATATTACATGAGATAAAATAAATTCACTTTTGTTCATCATAGATTTGTCAGAAGCAAAGAAAAATGAATTATGCTTAGTTAGGCAAGCAAACATAAATTATGTTTAATAAATTACGTTTCATCACTTGGAGAATTGGTAGGATTCACCTGTTTCTGCAAGTATGAAAAGGTGTAACATGAAATGCAATACTTGCATATATATATATATATATATATATATATATATATATATATATATATATATATATATATATATATATATCTTGTACTTCCTTTTTTAAAATTAAATATGTTTTTAACTCTTTTTCAAGATGTCTTTTAACATGTTTTATTAATCATTTGTTCATATTATAAGCTCTATTTCCTTTTCGGTTTTATTGAGCTTTTACATCTGGCTGAGTTTATTTACTTGTAAATATTAACTCTTTAATATTTATAATATATTTAAAGTTTACCATTTTGATTACCTTGGTAAAGTTATTGTAATTTTTATTATATATATATATATATATATATATATATATATATATATATATATATATATATATATATATATATATATATATATATATTTAAATAAGGGAGTAGTCACCAACAATGTGTATTTTTTAACATTATTTTATTATTCCGTGTCTTGGTTTTTCATTGAGAACTATGTTTGGATCATTATAATAATGTTTTTAAGTCATTGAAATCGTTTACGTACGTTTCAGACGGTCTGAAGCGTCCTCGTCAGAAATTATTTTCAAATGTGTAAAAATGGCGATTTTCGTTAGTTTGAAGTTTTTCCAAGGGGTGGAGGCTTGTAAGTGTTTATTATACATTGGTATGCTGAATTTTTATTGCTTTTTTTTTTTTTTATTGCTTTCTTATTTGGTTTGTCCAGGGAGATTTTGACCTGGCTGTAGTCAGTCAGTCGCTATTTCTTTCTGCTAATGTGTTTTTTCTTTTCCTTTAGGGTGGGGTAGGGTGTGTGTGTGTGTGTGTGTGTGTGTGTGTGTGTGTGTGTGTGTGTGTGTGTGTGTGTGTGTGTGTGTGCGCGTGTTTATGTGTGTGTGTGTGTGCGCGTGTGTGTGTGTTTGCTTTTATTGGTTTGGGAATGTGTATATTGTTTTATAGTATTTTGGGGTTATTTGCTTTCTTAGGAAGGTGGCTGTGGTCCGAGGTCGTTACTAATGTGTATGTGTGGGGAGGAGGGACTGGCTCTTCTGAAGTAAGGGTACGGGTGCTTTCATTCTATTTTGATATTTATTTTTTGGATTCTTGGATTTTAGTATTGTGATTTTTCGTTTTAGTCTTTTATTATGTTTGTTTAGAAAGAGGGGTGTATTTAGAATAGGGGATTTTTTAATGTTTCTATTTATTTGTCTCCCCATGTGGGTATGGCCAGACCCAGGATCGGTTCCTAGTGTGGGGAAGATTTTGTTCCCCAGAGGGGGGGGCATTGGGGGTGTAGGTATGGGAGGGGGATGATAGAAGGGAAGATAGTCGTTTCAGTCATGAGGGGGTTCTCCTCCCCTGACTGAGGAGGGAGCGAAGTGTTGGAACAGATATTATACTACGGTTCTAGGTGTCTCCTAGTGTTGTTGGTTTCGAGGTTAAGTAGGGTTGGTATTGTTCAGTGTGTTGTATTAGAGATAAGGGTGTGATGTCTGTGTGTGGTTGTATGCGCGCACGTGTGTGTGTTTCAATGTGTCGGTTCTGATTTATGTGTGGGTGTGTGTATGTGTATGTGTATGGGTGTGCATGCGAGTGTACCTTGCATTTCACGTTTTTGTGTGATCGTATTAGGTTCTGTTCAGTTCAGGAGTGAATTTGGTGATCATCTGATTTATGTGTGGGTGTGTGTATGTGTATGTGTATGGGTGTGCATGCGAGTGTACCTTGCATTTCATGTTTTTGTGTGATGGTATTAGGTTCGGTTCAGTTCAGGAGTGAATTTGGTGAATTTAGGAAAAGAAAAAACACATCAGCAGAAAGAAATAGCCAGGTCAAAATCTCCCTGGACAAACCAAATAAGAAAGCAATAAAAAAAAAAAAGCAATAAAAATTCAGCATACCAATGTATAATAAACACTTACAAGCCTCCACCCCTTGGAAAAACTTCAAACTAACGAAAATCGCCATTTTTACACATTTGAAAATAATTTCTGACGAGGACGCTTCAGACCGTCTGAAACGTACGTAAACGATTTCAATGACTTAAAAACATTATTACAATGATCCAAACATAATTCTCAATGAAAAACCAAGACACGGAATAATAAAGTAATGTTAAAAAATACACATTGTTGGTGACTACTCCCTTATTTAAATATGCATCTTTCTTTCGTTGGAATTTATTAACCCATTTTATATATATATATATATATATATATATATATATATATATATATATATATATATATATATATATATATATATTCTCTTCTTCTTCTATCTTCTATCTATCTATCTTCTATTCTATTCTTTTTCTATTCTATCTTCTGTCTCTTCTCTTCTCTATCTTCTCTTCTCTATTCTCTTCCCTTCTTCTTCTTCTTCTTCTTCTTCTCTCTATATATATATCTATCTTCTTCTTACTTCTATCTTCTTCTTCTTCTTCTTCTTCTATTCTCTTCTCTTCTTCTTCTTCTTTCTTCTTCTTCTGTCTTCTTCTTCTGTTCTTCTTCTTCTTCTTCTTCTTCTTCTTCTTTCTTCTGCCTGTCTTTTCTTCTCGTCTTCTTCTGGCTTCTTCTTTCTGTTCTTCTTTTTTCTTTCTTCTTTTCTGTATCTTCTTCTTCTTTCTTATTCTTTCTTTCTCTTTCTCTTCTTCTGTCTTCTTCTTCTCCTTTTTCTTTCTTCTTCTTCTCTTTTCTTCTTCTCTCTTCTTCTTTATTCTTTCTTCTTCTTCTTCTGTTCTTGTGTGTATAAATAAAATGAACTTATTTTTTCCCGTGTGAGTTTGATCTTAATAGGATTACAAATCAAGAAATTACATGCAAATGTAATGTGCATAAACTGCAGCACATTATCTGAGGTTAGGGTTAGGGTTGGGGTTAAATAAAATGAACTCATTTTTTCCCGTGTGAATTTTACTTTAATAGGATTAAAAATCAGGAAATTACATGAAACTGCGGCACAGGATCTGAGGTGTGCTATAGAACTATTACCCTTACACTTCCTCGATAACCGAACATTTCTATATTTTCCCCGGTGAGAGTTCACTGCCAAAATCTGTTACATTCAATGGAAGTTGCAACATCTTTTCTCTCTATTAGATTCCTCCTTTTCCCGCACCCCATTTACACAGTATCGGATGCGTTCACAAGGAACGGTACGAGGAAACACCGGTTTAAAATCGTACAAGGTTATTCATGCCGTTTTTTTTATCGTCTTCCCCTGATTTATGCTTTCTATTTTTTTTACCCTAAATAAAATAAAAATAAAAAATATAAAGATAAAACGCGATTATTATTGTTTGGCCTTTTTTTAGTTAGTGTAAGACGCAACCTGCGGGACTAACCAGTTCGTACTTCCGGTTTTAACGACTCTAACCTTGAAATAGAACGATACCTTTATTTATTATTGCTTGCAACTAAACATTTATTTTTACACAAAGAATTAATTCTTTACTGTTTATTATTAAAACGCAACGATATCGTGAATTCACTTGCATTGCACTTAAATTAAAACAAACAAATTAATTTAGAATTCGTTCACTGCGAAATTGATATTTGACCTAATTCACTTTTTAGTTAATTCATCACGTTTTTTTTTTTTTTTTCGTTTTTCTTCTCTTTTTTTTTTTGCGCTTTCGCTTAACTCATTCGAGTTCGAGCCCACCCCCCTCAAACTTTTGGAGGATTTTTCAAACACCCGGCTACCGCCGGACCGTTCGTATTGCATCATGTGCATTTTTTAAATTGTTTTTTTTTTCAGGATTTTTTCTGGATAGTTTTAACATTGTTTGTTTTTATAATATTTAAACTTCGCTTGGTTTGCATTTTACACCCCCTCCCAACCACACACGCATCTAAAAACCCGGGCAACGCCGGATACCCACAAAACATTTGATTAATATTGGGCACAGTGCCATTATTATTAATGGCTGATGCATTTTTCATCGTTTCAACATATATTATTAAAGAAGAAAAAGTGTGATAGCATACAGAAACTAAAATACACTGCTAAAATAGTTTTCTTCTTAACTCAAATTCAATGTTGAAAAAGCACGAATTTTTTTTTTTTTTTTTTTACAAGGTGGACATCACTTATCAAGGCCCGGAAGCCACTCAGGGATAAGGGTTATTGTAAGTACAGTACGTTAGTGTGGAGATTTAAAGTGTCTACTTAAGGGGGCTGTTCATCAGGAATTTGTTTACGTTGGACTTGAAGACATCCAATTTGTAGTCAGGAGGGAAGCAGGCAGACGGAACAGAGTTCCACAGGCGTGCACTTCTAAGAAAGAAGCTTTGTTCATGGAATCTACGTTTTGATTTAGGCATAGATAAAGAGTGGGGAAAGTTTTTGACAGTGGATTCAGCTAGACGGGTGTTTTTTGTAAAAGATTGGCGAGGGGGGACCAGAGATTGGAGTTCAGACGAGCACCTGCCATGAAAATAACGATAAAACAAAGATAGGCTTGCAACGTCTCTTCTGTGGGAGAGAGGTTGCAGAGAAGATAAAAGGGCATCCCCCACTAAGCCACAAAGTCTATTTTGTACTCTGTCAAGGCAGGATAGGCTATTTTTAGCAGCTCCTGCCCATATATGGCAGCAGTATTCCATCCTTGGACATACTTGGCTTTTATATAGATAGAGAATTGCATCAGCAGTGAGATATCTTCTGGAGCAGTAGGATACCACCATCTTTCCAGCGACCTTGGCAACAGACTTGATGTACGTGTTCCATTTCAGATCAGGAGTAACGGTCAAGCCCAGAAGTAAATCAGGGGTGGAGCAGGAAAAAAACTCTTTAGTTTTGACGGGAACATGTATCGTCAAGTTGATGGCGTAGTAGTGGGAAGTTTTTCGGTCCAACATTGGCTAATATTTTTGTTGGAATCCAGGAGCCACTGTTTTTCGATCCGTTTCCGAAACCGACGTGCTATTTCCTCCATGTGGATGACATTTTTGTCATATGTTCTTCTTGTACGAAAGCGGGGGGGGGCGTTGTTACAACAATTAAACTTACTTCACCCTACATTGACGTTTACTATGAAGAGTTAGATTAAAGCCATCCACACACACACTGAGACAACAGGTCTTCCGCACAGTTCATTATGTGATGATATCCTTCTGGCATTACATTTCTTCACTTCTGGTGCAGAACACTGTACTCTCTAAAGACTATCAATCCCAGCATGAATGTGCCGTCCCTCAATCGTTTTAGGTCCTTACATTCCAGTGCAAATAGAGCCAAATATTCCCTGACTTGAGACATGGGCATAATATCATCGATGTAAGCCGATGTTTCACTGCCCATGACTTCCTTCTGTGATAGCTGACAATGTCCTTCATGATAAAGGGAACCACGTTTAATCCGAACTCCAGATATGTCCAACAGTAGCTCTTCCCACCGATCTCCACTATCTTGTATGACCATGATGCCTTGTGAACTCCTAATTAGAGATATACTCCCCTGTGGTCCAGCGGTGACATGTTAGCCCATTTTGGGTACCACCTACATACCTTAGCAGCGCAAACATCTGTATTTGCTATGGATGCATCTACATGATGATTAAGTTTACGATGGTCCATCACTGGCCGCACCTTTGCCTTATTCCGTTGCATCACCTCCATCAATGGAATCAACCTCTTCGAAGGAGCCAACCCTTTGTTCATTCATGTTTGGAATTCCTGATCATATTCTGATCGAATTTCTGCAGTCACCTGATATTCGAACAATCCATTGCACTGTATTCCAGGTGTATGGTTACCTGGCTATTTTCATGCAGCAATTCATTCCCGTCTCCAATTGTTGAATGCAGCATTAAAGTTAGGTTTACTGATGGGGAATCTCTTGTCACCAATTCGAACCACACTGTAGGTCCAACAGTGATGCCTCCCAATACTTTTATCACATCGATACCCTACAACATATCACACCCCAGTGGTTTACCATGCATTACCAGAACGTCTATGGAAATGGTGACTGCTCCCTTGTCGCAGCATGCCCCTTCAATAGTCATGGCGCCCACTGTTACTATCTTCCAGGATCAATATAAATTCCCATCTATTATCGATTATTGTGTGCGAATATTCTGAGTCAGTTAACGTTGAACGTAGCGGACAAACTCTCACACACACACACACACACATACATACACACACACACACACACAATATCTTTTATGTATAAGTAGAGATAGAGGTTTGGTAAATGAAATTATTTTCAAGAAAATTTTTCTGCAAAATCTTTTACATGGAAGAATGGATGTTGTTTTTAGTTTGGGTGCATTCTAGTCTAACTTGGATAGGAAGCTGAACCAAGAAGAAAATCTGTCGAATAAATAAGCTAATTTGCCACAGTATAATGTAAACCGACACTGCTATGTCTGCAGCCAAAAACAGACTTGTCAAGAAGTATAACATCACAGTTAAAATAACAGCAAACATTTTTGTGAAGAATACAGATAAGATTATAAAACAAATCCTAGTTAAATAATAAAAATAAAATCAACTTAAACATACAAGCAAATATACCCAGCTTCAGTGGGCAATTTACTCGATTATTATACAAAATGTGAGTTTATCAACGTCTGTTTCCCTCAGCCTTTTTGCGATATACTTTCATGGCATCAGATCCAGGCTAAAATATATTTAGTTATGGGATTGAGTTATGTTTGAAAAAAATATTTGTTTTAGTTGTTCTAATGCAGAAAGACACAGAAAAGGAACCTCCTCCAGCAACTACAGACCTATAACTTGCTTACATAACATGTGGAAAAGCTAAACAGCACAACTGAGAGAACAACTTTCCCGAATAACTGCAAACTACTTTCCGAGGAACAGAAGGATGCCAGGGAGAAAAAAGAGGAACACATGATCTTCTATACACAGATCAAAAGATCCTGAAGGAGATAAAAAGTAGAAAAAAGAACATAACCATGGCATGGAGCGACTAAAAGGAAGGATCTTTCAAGCACGAATAATAGAATGCCTGAGAATGTATGAAACACCAGACAAGTTTATCAGTTTGATTGAAAATGCAGTAAAAACATGCAGACTTTAACTGACGGCTGCACCTTACAGATGCTAAACTTCTGACTGACAAACAATATGGATTTAGACAAGCCCGTTCCACAGCAGACATCCTAACTGTAATCTCTGAACGTATATACCATTCACTGGACAAAGCGTGGGAGGGCAGAGCGGTAGCTCTAGATATATCTAAGGCCTTTGACAGGGTATGGCATGAGGGTCTCCTCAGGCAAATTAGATCATATGGTATCACTGGTAAAATACTTAACATGATTAAATCCTTCTTAGATAAGAGAAAAATCCAGGTTGTCCTCGACGGTTGTACATCGAAACAATATGACATAAACGCGGGAGTGCCCCAGGGGTCTAGCCTTGGACCTCTACTGTTCCTGATATTCATTAATGACCTCCCCAACAAAATTGCCTCTGAGATGGGTATATATGCTGATGACACCACACTCTATAACAGGCATGACAGGAAAACAAATGAAAAAATATCTAAAGAAATGGCAGAAACACTAGAGGATGACCTCCAATCTGTAGTGGAATGGGGACAAAAATGGATGGTCACGTTCAATGCCGCCAAGACTAAACTAGTTTCATTCAATAATTACAAGAAACCTTCTCTACCACCTATAGCAATGGCCAACGACTCTTTATCTGAGAGTACATCTTTCAAACTCCTTGGCCTAACGTTCACAGGAAACATGAGTTGGAACAATTTTATTGATAGCGTTGCCAGGGCTGCTGCAAGAAAGGTGGGCTCTCTCTACCGTGCTAGAAAACTACTAACACCCGAAAGTATCCTGTAGCTCTATAAGGCCACCATTCGCCCATGTATGCAGTATTGCTGTCATATTTGGGCTGGTGCATCTGCTACTAGTCTCTCGCTCCTTGACAAGGTTCAAAAAAGAGTCGCCAACCTGATAGGCCCTGATCTGGCATCTAAGCTTCAGCCTCTGTCCCATCGACGAAACGTTGCATCCCTCTGCCTGTTCTACAAGTATTTTAATGGTGAATGCTCTGAAAAACTGCAAGCACTTGTGCCCCCACGACGTGAACACCCTCGACAAACCCGATAGGCTGCTAAATCCCACCCCCACACTGTAGAGATCCCTAGATGTAAAAGATCTTTCTACTCCAGTAGTTTATTTCCCAGAACCGCTAGAATTTGGAATTCCATTCCAGGTCCCTGCTTCCCCAACTGTACTGACATGCAGAAGTTCAAGTGCAACGTGAACCGACATCTTGCTGCCCAAATCCCTACATAGTACCCCAGTAGTTTTTGCCCCTGATAGTAGCCCCCTACACCAAAGTGGCAATGTGCCTTGTTTGGGGTGAAAATGTAATAATAAAAATTAAAAAAATAAAAACAAAAATAAATTAAAAAATACAAAGAGGTATCTTCCAAGGTGATTCTCTATCACCACTACTATTCATCATTTCCATGATTCACTTTAGCAATACACTAAGAAAGTATCAAGTAGGATATAAGTTCACTAATACAGATAAAAGCATGAACCACCTAATGTATATAGACGACCTGATACTTTTCGTAAGAACTAAAAAAGAACTAGAGACGCTAATAAACACAACCAGAATCTTCAGTCAGAATAGCTGAATAGAATTTAGTATGGAAAAGTATGCACTGCTAGTTATAAGAAGGGGAAAACTGCATGCAAAGGAAGGTACTGAACTACCCAATCAAGCAGAGATGAGAGCACTAGGTAAACATGACACCTATAAATAACTGTGAGTTCTCGATACAAACACCATCAAAGCAACATAAATGAAAGATAAAATTAGAAAGAACACCTCATAAGAGCAAGGAAAAAAACCCAAGAATCTAAACTATGCAGTATAAATCTGATAAAAGGTATAAACACATGGGCAGTATCACTAGTAAGATACTCTTGACTGTTTATAAGTTTGACCAAAGAAAAACTGAGACATCTCGACCAGAAGACCAGGAAACTTATGACCATACACAATGAAATAGAGGAAGAGGACTGTTTTGTATAGAAGACCGTGTGAGTGACATAAAAGAATTAGAAAAATACATAACAGAACAGAAAGGATAATTACCAAAGCAGGAGTCACTGAAACAAAGGAACATGGCAGAAATATTCTTTTGGGGCTAGTTTGCTGTATTCGCTTATTATGTGGTTTATCGTTTCGTCTTTTTGTCCAGAGAGTCTGCATTTGTGGTTTTCTTGTCCTTTATTCAAAAGTTCTCATCCTTAAGGAACCAAAAATAAAATAAATTAAAAGTAGAAACAGAGAAGGTGAACGAATTCCTCCCATACATCCAACAGATAATATTAAACAATTTAATTCACTCAGATACCAAAACAGTAAGTATGAGGTTTAAAGTAGAAAAAAAAAGACACAAACAGAAAATGGACTGAAAAAACCTGGGTGGGAATTGAGACTGGAAGTCAAAGCAACAACCAAGATGAAAGCAACTAGAGGATGGGAAAGTATGTTACATGATAAGGGCTGTCCCCTTTTCATCTGGGCCCAACTCTTTTCCTGGTCTACATTAATGATCTTCCAAATCACATCCTTACATCATTTGTAGACATCTATGCTGACGACACTACCATTTATGGTAGCACATCTAAGACAGTAAACGACCAAGTTCTCTCCACTTCTCTCTCCTCTGATCTTGAGCATGTAGTACAATGGGGTAAGGAGTGGCTGGTTACTTTTAATGCATCTAAAACCAAGCTTCTCTCTTTACATCATCAACATTCTGATCCACATCTGTTTTTAGCAGCTCCTGCCCATATATGGCAGCAGTATTCCATCCTTGAACGTACTTGGCTGTTTATTTCCACTTAAATTTCAGTGAAGACCAATGGTTGCTGCCCACGAAACGGCTGTT
>NC_136487.1:23658181-23688181 GCF_053919585.1 Euprymna scolopes | reverse complement strand
ACAACTTCTGTACACAAAATACAATATATAAATCCGCTCTTATTTTTCGGATTTTCCTTTTAATTGAGCACTCTGGTGGATTTCTTTTAAAAAAAAAAACTAATCATATATATATATATATATATATATATATATATATATATATATATAGAGAGAGAGAGAGAGAGAGGGGGGGGGAGGATTTCTTGTTTATTTTTTTTAATGATAATATGGTTATGTAGTGTCTTCGCCTTGAAAATCTTTTTTTTTTATTTCTTAGAAAATCACTATTTTATTTGGACGTAAAGAAATAATATTTCTATTTATTCTTTTATTGTTTCTAAAACAGTAAACTACGGAAGTGGATGTTTCGAGGCCCTATCTCTCCTCAGCGTAGCTTGACTGTTCTTCTAGGAATCGAACCCTCAAACAATATATATTAGTCTGGTGCGTAATCCGTTATGCTACGAAGTCCTAGATAATTTTACTGTTATTTTTTTATCAGTTATAAACTTATGTAGGTTTCTTGTTGATTTTTTAATGGTTATGTAACGTCTTTGCCCTGAAGATCTTTTTATTTCTTATGTATACATATATTTATTATCACTGAATTTGTTATCATGACTTTAACTTAGTCGAATATCAATCAATCAATCAATCAAAGATGGCAGCCTTTTCTTTTTGGAGATAGTTGCTAATTTTCGTCTTCAAAAAAAAAACTAATAAAAAAACGCTAATCCTAATCCTACTGCCAAACAACGTGTCCTTCTGGACTTAGGGTTAGTGGTAAGCTAAGCCTTTTTGTTTACTATTTTTTAAGTCTGAAATTAGTGATCATCCCCCCCACCTAAACATTTCTTAATTTATATACCAAGGAAGAGATAAGGCCCACACGCCTTGGACATGTTTTAGTTTTTAATGGTATCGCACACATGAGGAGTGATTTTCAGATTATTAAGTGTGGCTTCAATCAGCATAGGGAAATTTGGAAGGGAGTTGTTTTTTGGCTCTAAGGTGGAGTTGGAGGTGACTCGCCATGCAAACAGTTCCGCCTTATCGATTGCCGTTTGTTTTCCAGCTTTTCTTTTTATTTATTTTTCCTCTTGTGTGGAGGTGTGGGGGTGTTTGGCTACTTCGTCTCATAAGTATGTGTGTCCGCATACGGGGAAGAGAGTATAAGTGTGTGAGTTTTATCTTGTATTGACTTGTGAAATATAAGTTTTTTTCGTATTGACTTGTGAAATATAAGTTTTCTGGTATTGACTTGTGAAATATAAGTTTTCTTGTATTGACTTGTGAAATATAAGTTTTTTTGTATTGACTTGTGAAATATAAGTTTTCTTGTATTGACTTGTGAAATATAAGTTTTCTTGTATTGACTTGTGAAATATAAGGTTTTTTGTATTGACTTGTGAAATATAAGTTATACTTGCATTGACTTGTGAAATATAAGTTTTCTTGTATTGACTTGTGAAATATAAGTTTTCTTGTATTGACTTGTGAAATATAAGTATTTTCTTGTATTGACTTGTAAAATATAAGTTTTCTGGTATTGACTTTTGAAATATAAGTTATACTTGTATTGACTTGTGAAATATAAGTTTTCTTGTATTGACTTGTGAAATATAAGTTTTCTTGTATTGACTTGTGAAATATAAGTTTTTTTGTATTGACTTGTGAAATATAAGTTATACTTGCATTGACTTGTGAAATATAAGTTTTCTTGTATTGACTTGTGAAATATAAGTTTTCTTGTATTGACTTGTGAAATATAAGTTATACTTGTATTGACTTGTGAAATATAAGTTTTTCTTGTATTGACTTGTGAAATATAAGTTTTCTTGTATTGACTTGTGAAATATAAGTTTTCTTGTATTGACTTGTGAAATATAAGTTTTCTTGTATTGACTTGTGAAATATAAGTTTTCTTGTATTGACTTGTGAAATATAAGTTTTTTGTATTGACTTGTGAAATATAAGTTTTTTTGTATTGACTTGTGAAATATAAGTTATACTTGCATTGACTTGTGAAATATGAGTTTTCTTGTATGGACTTGTGAAATATATATTTTCTTGTATTGACTTGTGAAATATAAATTTTCTTGTATTGACTTGTGAAATATAAGTTTTCTTGTATTGACTTGTGAAATATAAGTATTTTCTTGTATTGACTTGTAACATATAAGTTTTCTGGTATTGACTTGTGAAATATAAGTTATACTTGTATTGACTTGTGAAATATAAGTATTTTCTTGTATTGACTTGTGAAATATAAGTATTTTCTTGTATTGACTTGTGAAATATAAGCAATACTTGTATTGACTTGTGAAATATAAGTTTTCTTGTATTGACTTGTGAAATATAAGTATTTTCTTGTATTGACTTGTGAAATATAAGGTTTCTTGTATTGATTTGTGAAATATAACTATTTTCTTGTATTGACTTGTGAAATATAAGTTATACTTGCATTGACTTGTGAAATATAAGTTTTTTTGTATTGACTTGTGAAATATAAGTTTTTCTGGTATTGACTTGTGAAATATAAGTTTTCTGGTATTGACTTGTGAAATATAAGTTTTCTTGTATTGACTTGTGAAATATAAGTTTTCTTGTATTGACTTGTGAAATATAAGTTTTCTTGTATTGACTTGTGAAATATAAGTTTCCTTGTATTGACTTGTGAAATATAAGTTATACTTGCATTGACTTGTGAAATATAAGTTTTCTTGTATTGACTTGTGAAATATAAGTTTTTTTGTATTGACTTGTGAAATATAAGTTTTCTTGTATTGACTTGTGAAATATAAGTTTTCTTGTATTGACTTGTGAAATATAAGTTTTTTTGTATTGACTTGTGAAATATAAGTTATACTTGCATTGACTTGTGAAATATAAGTTTTCTTGTATTGACTTGTGAAATATAAGTTTTCTTGTATTGACTTGTGAAATATAAGTTATACTTGTATTGACTTGTGAAATATAAGTTTTCTTGTATTGACTTGTGAAATATAAGTTTTCTTGTATTGACTTGTGAAATATAAGTTTTCTTGTATTGACTTGTGAAATATAAGTTTTCTTGTATTGACTTGTGAAATATAAGTTTTCTTGTATTTACTTGTGAAATATAAGTTTTTTGTATTGACTTGTGAAATATTAGTTTTTTTGTATTGACTTGTGAAATATAAGTTATACTTGCATTGACTTGTGAAATATGAGTTTTCTTGTATGGACTTGTGAAATATAAGTTTTCTTGTATTGACTTGTGAAATATAAATTTTCTTGTATTGACTTGTGAAATATAAGTTTTCTTGTATTGACTTGTGAAATATAAGTATTTTCTTGTATTGACTTGTAAAATATAAGTTTTCTGGTATTGACTTGTGAAATATAAGTTATACTTGTATTGACTTGTGAAATATAAGTTATACTTGTATTGACTTGTGAAATATAAGTATTTTCTTGTATTGACTTGTGAAATATAAGTTTTCTTGTATTGACTTGTGAAATATAAGCTATACTTGTATTGACTTGTGAAATATAAGATATTTTGTATTGACTTGTGAAATATAAGTATTTTCTTGTATTGACTTGTGAAATATAAGTTTTCTGGTATTGACTTGTGAAATATAAGTTTTCTTGTATTGACTTGTGAAATATAAGTTTTTTTGTATTGACTTGTGAAATATAAGTTTTCTTGTATTGACTTGTGAAATATAAGTTTTCTTGTATTGACTTGTGAAATATAAGGTTTTTTGTATTGACTTGTGAAATATAAGTTATACTTGCATTGACTTGTGAAATATAAGTTTTCTTGTATTGACTTGTGAAATATAAGTTTTCTTGTATTGACTTGTGAAATATAAGTATTTTCTTGTATTGACTTGTAAAATATAAGTTTTCTGGTATTGACTTTTGAAATATAAGTTATACTTGTATTGACTTGTGAAATATAAGTTTTCTTGTATTGACTTGTGAAATATAAGTTTTCTTGTATTGACTTGTGAAATATAAGTTTTTTTGTATTGACTTGTGAAATATAAGTTATACTTGCATTGACTTGTGAAATATAAGTTTTCTTGTATTGACTTGTGAAATATAAGTTTTCTTGTATTGACTTGTGAAATATAAGTTATACTTGTATTGACTTGTGAAATATAAGTTTTCTTTATTGACTTGTGAAATATAAGTTTTCTTGTATTGACTTGTGAAATATAAGTTTTCTTGTATTGACTTGTGAAATATAAGTTTTCTTGTATTGACTTGTGAAATATAAGTTTTCTTGTATTGACTTGTGAAATATAAGTTTTTTGTATTGACTTGTGAAATATAAGTTTTTTTGTATTGACTTGTGAAATATAAGTTATACTTGCATTGACTTGTGAAATATGAGTTTTCTTGTATGGACTTGTGAAATATATATTTTCTTGTATTGACTTGTGAAATATAAATTTTCTTGTATTGACTTGTGAAATATAAGTTTTCTTGTATTGACTTGTGAAATATAAGTATTTTCTTGTATTGACTTGTAAAATATAAGTTTTCTGGTATTGACTTGTGAAATATAAGTTATACTTGTATTGACTTGTGAAATATAAGTATTTTCTTGTATTGACTTGTGAAATATAAGTATTTTCTTGTATTGACTTGTGAAATATAAGCAATACTTGTATTGACTTGTGAAATATAAGTTTTCTTGTATTGACTTGTGAAATATAAGTATTTTCTTGTATTGACTTGTGAAATATAAGGTTTCTTGTATTGATTTGTGAAATATAACTATTTTCTTGTATTGACTTGTGAAATATAAGTTATACTTGCATTGACTTGTGAAATATAAGTTTTTTTGTATTGACTTGTGAAATATAAGTTTTTCTGGTATTGACTTGTGAAATATAAGTTTTCTGGTATTTACTTGTGAAATATAAGTTTTCTTGTATTGACTTGTGAAATATAAGTTTTCTTGTATTGACTTGTGAAATATAAGTTTTCTTGTATTGACTTGTGAAATATAAGTTTCCTTGTATTGACTTGTGAAATATAAGTTATACTTGCATTGACTTGTGAAATATAAGTTTTCTTGTATTGACTTGTGAAATATAAGTTTTTTTGTATTGACTTGTGAAATATAAGTTTTCTTGTATTGACTTGTGAAATATAAGTTTTCTTGTATTGACTTGTGAAATATAAGTTTTTTTGTATTGACTTGTGAAATATAAGTTATACTTGCATTGACTTGTGAAATATAAGTTTTCTTGTATTGACTTGTGAAATATAAGTTTTCTTGTATTGACTTGTGAAATATAAGTTATACTTGTATTGACTTGTGAAATATAAGTTTTCTTGTATTGACTTGTGAAATATAAGTTTTCTTGTATTGACTTGTGAAATATAAGTTTTCTTGTATTGACTTGTGAAATATAAGTTTTCTTGTATTGACTTGTGAAATATAAGTTTTCTTGTATTTACTTGTGAAATATAAGTTTTTTGTATTGACTTGTGAAATATTAGTTTTTTTGTATTGACTTGTGAAATATAAGTTATACTTGCATTGACTTGTGAAATATGAGTTTTCTTGTATGGACTTGTGAAATATAAGTTTTCTTGTATTGACTTGTGAAATATAAATTTTCTTGTATTGACTTGTGAAATATAAGTTTTCTTGTATTGACTTGTGAAATATAAGTATTTTCTTGTATTGACTTGTAAAATATAAGTTTTCTGGTATTGACTTGTGAAATATAAGTTATACTTGTATTGACTTGTGAAATATAAGTTATACTTGTATTGACTTGTGAAATATAAGTATTTTCTTGTATTGACTTGTGAAATATAAGTTTTCTTGTATTGACTTGTGAAATATAAGCTATACTTGTATTGACTTGTGAAATATAAGATATTTTGTATTGACTTGTGAAATATAAGTATTTTCTTGTAATGACTTGTGAAATATAAGTTTTCTGGTATTGACTTGTGAAATATAAGTTTTCTTGTATTGACTTGTGAAATATAAGTTTTTTTGTATTGACTTGTGAAATATAAGTTTTCTTGTATTGACTTGTGAAATATAAGTTTTCTTGTATTGACTTGTGAAATATAAGGTTTTTTGTATTGACTTGTGAAATATAAGTTATACTTGCATTGACTTGTGAAATATAAGTTTTCTTGTATTGACTTGTGAAATATAAGTTTTCTTGTATTGACTTGTGAAATATAAGTATTTTCTTGTATTGACTTGTAAAATATAAGTTTTCTGGTATTGACTTTTGAAATATAAGTTATACTTGTATTGACTTGTGAAATATAAGTTTTCTTGTATTGACTTGTGAAATATAAGTTTTCTTGTATTGACTTGTGAAATATAAGTTTTTTTGTATTGACTTGTGAAATATAAGTTATACTTGCATTGACTTGTGAAATATAAGTTTTCTTGTATTGACTTGTGAAATATAAGTTTTCTTGTATTGACTTGTGAAATATAAGTTATACTTGTATTGACTTGTGAAATATAAGTTTTTCTTGTATTGACTTGTGAAATATAAGTTTTCTTGTATTGACTTGTGAAATATAAGTTTTCTTGTATTGACTTGTGAAATATAAGTTTTCTTGTATTGACTTGTGAAATATAAGTTTTCTTGTATTGACTTGTGAAATATAAGTTTTTTGTATTGACTTGTGAAATATAAGTTTTTTTGTATTGACTTGTGAAATATAAGTTATACTTGCATTGACTTGTGAAATATGAGTTTTCTTGTATGGACTTGTGAAATATATATTTTCTTGTATTGACTTGTGAAATATAAATTTTCTTGTATTGACTTGTGAAATATAAGTTTTCTTGTATTGACTTGTGAAATATAAGTATTTTCTTGTATTGACTTGTAAAATATAAGTTTTCTGGTATTGACTTGTGAAATATAAGTTATACTTGTATTGACTTGTGAAATATAAGTATTTTCTTGTATTGACTTGTGAAATATAAGTATTTTCTTGTATTGACTTGTGAAATATAAGCAATACTTGTATTGACTTGTGAAATATAAGTTTTCTTGTATTGACTTGTGAAATATAAGTATTTTCTTGTATTGACTTGTGAAATATAAGGTTTCTTGTATTGATTTGTGAAATATAACTATTTTCTTGTATTGACTTGTGAAATATAAGTTTTTTTGTATTGACTTGTGAAATATAAGTTTTTCTGGTATTGACTTGTGAAATATAAGTTTTCTGGTATTGACTTGTGAAATATAAGTATTTTCTTGTATTGACTTGTGAAATATAAGTTTTCTTGTATTGACTTGTGAAATATAAGTTTTCTTGTATTGACTTGTGAAATATAAGTTTCCTTGTATTGACTTGTGAAATATAAGTTATACTTGCATTGACTTGTGAAATATAAGTTTTTTTGTATTGACTTGTGAAATATAAGTTATACTTGCATTGACTTGTGAAATATAAGTTTTCTTGTATTGACTTGTGAAATATAAGTTTTCTTGTATTGACTTGTGAAATATAAGTTATACTTGTATTGACTTGTGAAATATAAGTTTTCTTGTATTGACTTGTGAAATATAAGTTTTCTTGTATTGACTTGTGAAATATAAGTTTTCTTGTATTGACTTGTGAAATATAAGTTTTCTTGTATTGACTTGTGAAATATAAGTTTTCTTGTATTGACTTGTAAAATATAAGTTTTCTTGTATTGACTTGTGAAATATTAGTTTTTTTGTATTGACTTGTGAAATATAAGTTATACTTGCATTGACTTGTGAAATATGAGTTTTCTTGTATGGACTTGTGAAATATAAGTTTTCTTGTATTGACTTGTGAAATATAAATTTTCTTGTATTGACTTGTGAAATATAAGTTTTTTGTATTGACTTGTGAAATATAAGTTTTTTTGTATTGACTTGTGAAATATAAGTTATACTTGCATTGACTTGTGAAATATGAGTTTTCTTGTATGGACTTGTGAAATATATATTTTCTTGTATTGACTTGTGAAATATAAATTTTCTTGTATTGACTTGTGAAATATAAGTTTTCTTGTATTGACTTGTGAAATATAAGTATTTTCTTGTATTGACTTGTAAAATATAAGTTTTCTGGTATTGACTTGTGAAATATAAGTTATACTTGTATTGACTTGTGAAATATAAGTATTTTCTTGTATTGACTTGTGAAATATAAGTATTTTCTTGTATTGACTTGTGAAATATAAGCAATACTTGTATTGACTTGTGAAATATAAGTTTTCTTGTATTGACTTGTGAAATATAAGTATTTTCTTGTATTGACTTGTGAAATATAAGGTTTCTTGTATTGATTTGTGAAATATAACTATTTTCTTGTATTGACTTGTGAAATATAAGTTATACTTGCATTGACTTGTGAAATATAAGTTTTTTTGTATTGACTTGTGAAATATAAGTTTTTCTGGTATTGACTTGTGAAATATAAGTTTTCTGGTATTGACTTGTGAAATATAAGTTTTCTTGTATTGACTTGTGAAATATAAGTTTTCTTGTATTGACTTGTGAAATATAAGTTTTCTTGTATTGACTTGTGAAATATAAGTTTCCTTGTATTGACTTGTGAAATATAAGTTATACTTGCATTGACTTGTGAAATATAAGTTTTCTTGTATTGACTTGTGAAATATAAGTTTTTTTGTATTGACTTGTGAAATATAAGTTTTCTTGTATTGACTTGTGAAATATAAGTTTTCTTGTATTGACTTGTGAAATATAAGTTTTTTTGTATTGACTTGTGAAATATAAGTTATACTTGCATTGGCTTGTGAAATATAAGTTTTCTTGTATTGACTTGTGAAATATAAGTTTTCTTGTATTGACTTGTGAAATATAAGTTATACTTGTATTGACTTGTGAAATATAAGTTTTCTGTTATTGACTTGTGAAATATAAGTTTTCTTGTATTGACTTGTGAAATATAAGTTTTCTTGTATTGACTTGTGAAATATAAGTTTTCTTGTATTGACTTGTGAAATATAAGTTTTCTTGTATTGACTTGTGAAATATAAGTTTTTTGTATTGACTTGTGAAATATTAGTTTTTTTGTATTGACTTGTGAAATATAAGTTATACTTGCATTGACTTGTGAAATATGAGTTTTCTTGTATGGACTTGTGAAATATAAGTTTTCTTGTATTGACTTGTGAAATATAAATTTTCTTGTATTGACTTGTGAAATATAAGTTTTCTTGTATTGACTTGTGAAATATAAGTATTTTCTTGTATTGACTTGTAAAATATAAGTTTTCTGGTATTGACTTGTGAAATATAAGTTATACTTGTATTGACTTGTGAAATATAAGTTATACTTGTATTGACTTGTGAAATATAAGTATTTTCTTGTATTGACTTGTGAAATATAAGTTTTCTTGTATTGACTTGTGAAATATAAGCTATACTTGTATTGACTTGTGAAATATCAGATATTTTGTATTGACTTGTGAAATATAAGTATTTTCTTGTATTGACTTGTGAAATATAAGTTTTCTGGTATTGACTTGTGAAATATAAGTTTTCTTGTATTGACTTGTGAAATATAAGTTTTTTTGTATTGACTTGTGAAATATAAGTTTTCTTGTATTGACTTGTGAAATATAAGTTTTCTTGTATTGACTTGTGAAATATAAGGTTTTTTGTATTGACTTGTGAAATATAAGTTATACTTGCATTGACTTGTGAAATATAAGTTTTCTTGTATTGACTTGTGAAATATAAGTATTTTCTTGTATTGACTTGTAAAATATAAGTTTTCTGGTATTGACTTGTGAAATATAAGTTATACTTGTATTGACTTGTGAAATATAAGTATTTTCTTGTATTGACTTGTGAAATATAAGTATTTTCTTGTATTGACTTGTGAAATATAAGCAATACTTGTATTGACTTGTGAAATATAAGTTTTCTTGTATTGACTTGTGAAATATAAGTATTTTCTTGTATTGACTTGTGAAATATAAGGTTTCTTGTATTGATTTGTGAAATATAACTATTTTCTTGTATTGACTTGTGAAATATAAGTTATACTTGCATTGACTTGTGAAATATAAGTTTTTTTGTATTGACTTGTGAAATATAAGTTTTTCTGGTATTGACTTGTGAAATATAAGTTTTCTGGTATTGACTTGTGAAATATAAGTTTTCTTGTATTGACTTGTGAAATATAAGTTTTCTTGTATTGACTTGTGAAATATAAGTTTTCTTGTATTGACTTGTGAAATATAAGTTTCCTTGTATTGACTTGTGAAATATAAGTTATACTTGCATTGACTTGTGAAATATAAGTTTTCTTGTATTGACTTGTGAAATATAAGTTTTTTTGTATTGACTTGTGAAATATAAGTTTTCTTGTATTGACTTGTGAAATATAAGTTTTCTTGTATTGACTTGTGAAATATAAGTTTTTTTGTATTGACTTGTGAAATATAAGTTATACTTGCATTGACTTGTGAAATATAAGTTTTCTTGTATTGACTTGTGAAATATAAGTTTTCTTGTATTGACTTGTGAAATATAAGTTATACTTGTATTGACTTGTGAAATATAAGTTTTCTGTTATTGACTTGTGAAATATAAGTTTTCTTGTATTGACTTGTGAAATATAAGTTTTCTTGTATTGACTTGTGAAATATAAGTTTTCTTGTATTGACTTGTGAAATATAAGTTTTCTTGTATTGACTTGTGAAATATAAGTTTTTTGTATTGACTTGTGAAATATTAGTTTTTTTGTATTGACTTGTGAAATATAAGTTATACTTGCATTGACTTGTGAAATATGAGTTTTCTTGTATGGACTTGTGAAATATAAGTTTTCTTGTATTGACTTGTGAAATATAAATTTTCTTGTATTGACTTGTGAAATATAAGTTTTCTTGTATTGACTTGTGAAATATAAGTATTTTCTTGTATTGACTTGTAAAATATAAGTTTTCTGGTATTGACTTGTGAAATATAAGTTATACTTGTATTGACTTGTGAAATATAAGTTATACTTGTATTGACTTGTGAAATATAAGTATTTTCTTGTATTGACTTGTGAAATATAAGTTTTCTTGTATTGACTTGTGAAATATAAGTTTTTTTGTATTGACTTGTGAAATATAAGTTATACTTGCATTGACTTGTGAAATATAAGTTTTCTTGTATTGACTTGTGAAATATAAGTTTTCTTGTATTGACTTGTGAAATATAAGTAATACTTGTATTGACTTGTGAAATATAAGTTTTCTTGTATTGACTTGTGAAATATAAGTTTTCTTGTATTGACTTGTGAAATATAAGTTTTCTTGTATTGACTTGTGAAATATAAGTTTTCTTGTATTGACTTGTGAAATATAAGTTTTCTTGTATTTACTTGTGAAATATAAGTTTTTTGTATTGACTTGTGAAATATTAGTTTTTTTGTATTGACTTGTGAAATATAAGTTATACTTGCATTGACTTGTGAAATATGAGTTTTCTTGTATGGACTTGTGAAATATAAGTTTTCTTGTATTGACTTGTGAAATATAAATTTTCTTGTATTGACTTGTGAAATATAAGTTTTCTTGTATTGACTTGTGAAATATAAGTATTTTCTTGTATTGACTTGTAAAATATAAGTTTTCTGGTATTGACTTGTGAAATATAAGTTATACTTGTATTGACTTGTGAAATATAAGTTATACTTGTATTGACTTGTGAAATATAAGTATTTTCTTGTATTGACTTGTGAAATATAAGTTTTCTTGTATTGACTTGTGAAATATAAGCTATACTTGTATTGACTTGTGAAATATAAGATATTTTGTATTGACTTGTGAAATATAAGTATTTTCTTGTATTGACTTGTGAAATATAAGTTTTCTGGTATTGACTTGTGAAATATAAGTTTTCTTGTATTGACTTGTGAAATATAAGTTTTTTTGTATTGACTTGTGAAATATAAGTTTTCTTGTATTGACTTGTGAAATATAAGTTTTCTTGTATTGACTTGTGAAATATAAGGTTTTTTGTATTGACTTGTGAAATATAAGTTATACTTGCATTGACTTGTGAAATATAAGTTTTCTTGTATTGACTTGTGAAATATAAGTTTTCTTGTATTGACTTGTGAAATATAAGTATTTTCTTGTATTGACTTGTAAAATATAAGTTTTCTGGTATTGACTTTTGAAATATAAGTTATACTTGTATTGACTTGTGAAATATAAGTTTTCTTGTATTGACTTGTGAAATATAAGTTTTCTTGTATTGACTTGTGAAATATAAGTTTTTTTGTATTGACTTGTGAAATATAAGTTATACTTGCATTGACTTGTGAAATATAAGTTTTCTTGTATTGACTTGTGAAATATAAGTTTTCTTGTATTGACTTGTGAAATATAAGTTATACTTGTATTGACTTGTGAAATATAAGTTTTCTTGTATTGACTTGTGAAATATAAGTTTTCTTGTATTGACTTGTGAAATATAAGTTTTCTTGTATTGACTTGTGAAATATAAGTTTTCTTGTATTGACTTGTGAAATATAAGTTTTCTTGTATTGACTTGTGAAATATAAGTTTTTTGTATTGACTTGTGAAATATAAGTTTTTTTGTATTGACTTGTGAAATATAAGTTATACTTGCATTGACTTGTGAAATATGAGTTTTCTTGTATGGACTTGTGAAATATATATTTTCTTGTATTGACTTGTGAAATATAAATTTTCTTGTATTGACTTGTGAAATATAAGTTTTCTTGTATTGACTTGTGAAATATAAGTATTTTCTTGTATTGACTTGTAAAATATAAGTTTTCTGGTATTGACTTGTGAAATATAAGTTATACTTGTATTGACTTGTGAAATATAAGTATTTTCTTGTATTGACTTGTGAAATATAAGTATTTTCTTGTATTGACTTGTGAAATATAAGCAATACTTGTATTGACTTGTGAAATATAAGTTTTCTTGTATTGACTTGTGAAATATAAGTATTTTCTTGTATTGACTTGTGAAATATAAGGTTTCTTGTATTGATTTGTGAAATATAACTATTTTCTTGTATTGACTTGTGAAATATAAGTTATACTTGCATTGACTTGTGAAATATAAGTTTTTTTGTATTGACTTGTGAAATATAAGTTTTTCTGGTATTGACTTGTGAAATATAAGTTTTCTGGTATTTACTTGTGAAATATAAGTTTTCTTGTATTGACTTGTGAAATATAAGTTTTCTTGTATTGACTTGTGAAATATAAGTTTTCTTGTATTGACTTGTGAAATATAAGTTTCCTTGTATTGACTTGTGAAATATAAGTTATACTTGCATTGACTTGTGAAATATAAGTTTTCTTGTATTGACTTGTGAAATATAAGTTTTTTTGTATTGACTTGTGAAATATAAGTTTTCTTGTATTGACTTGTGAAATATAAGTTTTCTTGTATTGACTTGTGAAATATAAGTTTTTTTGTATTGACTTGTGAAATATAAGTTATACTTGCATTGACTTGTGAAATATAAGTTTTCTTGTATTGACTTGTGAAATATAAGTTTTCTTGTATTGACTTGTTAAATATAAGTTATACTTGTATTGACTTGTGAAATATAAGTTTTCTTGTATTGACTTGTGAAATATAAGTTTTCTTGTATTGACTTGTGAAATATAAGTTTTCTTGTATTGACTTGTGAAATATAAGTTTTCTTGTATTGACTTGTGAAATATAAGTTTTCTTGTATTTACTTGTGAAATATAAGTTTTTTGTATTGACTTGTGAAATATTAGTTTTTTTGTATTGACTTGTGAAATATAAGTTATACTTGCATTGACTTGTGAAATATGAGTTTTCTTGTATGGACTTGTGAAATATAAGTTTTCTTGTATTGACTTGTGAAATATAAATTTTCTTGTATTGACTTGTGAAATATAAGTTTTCTTGTATTGACTTGTGAAATATAAGTATTTTCTTGTATTGACTTGTAAAATATAAGTTTTCTGGTATTGACTTGTGAAATATAAGTTATACTTGTATTGACTTGTGAAATATAAGTTATACTTGTATTGACTTGTGAAATATAAGTATTTTCTTGTATTGACTTGTGAAATATAAGTTTTCTTGTATTGACTTGTGAAATATAAGCTATACTTGTATTGACTTGTGAAATATAAGATATTTTGTATTGACTTGTGAAATATAAGTATTTTCTTGTATTGACTTGTGAAATATAAGTTTTCTGGTATTGACTTGTGAAATATAAGTTTTCTTGTATTGACTTGTGAAATATAAGTTTTTTTGTATTGACTTGTGAAATATAAGTTTTCTTGTATTGACTTGTGAAATATAAGTTTTCTTGTATTGACTTGTGAAATATAAGGTTTTTTGTATTGACTTGTGAAATATAAGTTATACTTGCATTGACTTGTGAAATATAAGTTTTCTTGTATTGACTTGTGAAATATAAGTTTTCTTGTATTGACTTGTGAAATATAAGTATTTTCTTGTATTGACTTGTAAAATATAAGTTTTCTGGTATTGACTTTTGAAATATAAGTTATACTTGTATTGACTTGTGAAATATAAGTTTTCTTGTATTGACTTGTGAAATATAAGTTTTCTTGTATTGACTTGTGAAATATAAGTTTTTTTGTATTGACTTGTGAAATATAAGTTATACTTGCATTGACTTGTGAAATATAAGTTCTCTTGTATTGACTTGTGAAATATAAGTTTTCTTGTATTGACTTGTGAAATATAAGTTATACTTGTATTGACTTGTGAAATATAAGTTTTTCTTGTATTGACTTGTGAAATATAAGTTTTCTTGTATTGACTTGTGAAATATAAGTTTTCTTGTATTGACTTGTGAAATATAAGTTTTCTTGTATTGACTTGTGAAATATAAGTTTTCTTGTATTGACTTGTGAAATATAAGTTTTTTGTATTGACTTGTGAAATATAAGTTTTTTTGTATTGACTTGTGAAATATAAGTTATACTTGCATTGACTTGTGAAATATGAGTTTTCTTGTATGGACTTGTGAAATATATATTTTCTTGTATTGACTTGTGAAATATAAATTTTCTTGTATTGACTTGTGAAATATAAGTTTTCTTGTATTGACTTGTGAAATATAAGTATTTTCTTGTATTGACTTGTAAAATTTAAGTTTTCTGGTATTGACTTGTGAAATATAAGTTATACTTGTATTGACTTGTGAAATATAAGTATTTTCTTGTATTGACTTGTGAAATATAAGTATTTTCTTGTATTGACTTGTGAAATATAAGCAATACTTGTATTGACTTGTGAAATATAAGTTTTCTTGTATTGACTTGTGAAATATAAGTATTTTCTTGTATTGACTTGTGAAATATAAGGTTTCTTGTATTGATTTGTGAAATATAACTATTTTCTTGTATTGACTTGTGAAATATAAGTTTTTTTGTATTGACTTGTGAAATATAAGTTTTTCTGGTATTGACTTGTGAAATATAAGTTTTCTGGTATTGACTTGTGAAATATAAGTATTTTCTTGTATTGACTTGTGAAATATAAGTTTTCTTGTATTGACTTGTGAAATATAAGTTTTCTTGTATTGACTTGTGAAATATAAGTTTCCTTGTATTGACTTGTGAAATATAAGTTATACTTGCATTGACTTGTGAAATATAAGTTTTTTTGTATTGACTTGTGAAATATAAGTTATACTTGCATTGACTTGTGAAATATAAGTTTTCTTGTATTGACTTGTGAAATATAAGTTTTCTTGTATTGACTTGTGAAATATAAGTTATACTTGTATTGACTTGTGAAATATAAGTTTTCTTGTATTGACTTGTGAAATATAAGTTTTCTTGTATTGACTTGTGAAATATAAGTTTTCTTGTATTGACTTGTGAAATATAAGTTTTCTTGTATTGACTTGTGAAATATAAGTTTTCTTGTATTGACTTGTGAAATATAAGTTTTCTTGTATTGACTTGTGAAATATTAGTTTTTTTGTATTGACTTGTGAAATATAAGTTATACTTGCATTGACTTGTGAAATATGAGTTTTCTTGTATGGACTTGTGAAATATAAGTTTTCTTGTATTGACTTGTGAAATATAAATTTTCTTGTATTGACTTGTGAAATATAAGTTTTTTGTATTGACTTGTGAAATATAAGTTTTTTTGTATTGACTTGTGAAATATAAGTTATACTTGCATTGACTTGTGAAATATGAGTTTTCTTGTATGGACTTGTGAAATATATATTTTCTTGTATTGACTTGTGAAATATAAATTTTCTTGTATTGACTTGTGAAATATAAGTTTTCTTGTATTGACTTGTGAAATATAAGTATTTTCTTGTATTGATGTGTAAAATATAAGTTTTCTGGTATTGACTTGTGAAATATAAGTTATACTTGTATTGACTTGTGAAATATAAGTATTTTCTTGTATTGACTTGTGAAATATAAGTATTTTCTTGTATTGACTTGTGAAATATAAGCAATACTTGTATTGACTTGTGAAATATAAGTTTTCTTGTATTGACTTGTGAAATATAAGTATTTTCTTGTATTGACTTGTGAAATATAAGGTTTCTTGTATTGATTTGTGAAATATAACTATTTTCTTGTATTGACTTGTGAAATATAAGTTATACTTGCATTGACTTGTGAAATATAAGTTTTTTTGTATTGACTTGTGAAATATAAGTTTTTCTGGTATTGACTTGTGAAATATAAGTTTTCTGGTATTGACTTGTGAAATATAAGTTTTCTTGTATTGACTTGTGAAATATAAGTTTTCTTGTATTGACTTGTGAAATATAAGTTTTCTTGTATTGACTTGTGAAATATAAGTTTTCTTGTATTGACTTGTGAAATATAAGTTTTTTTGTATTGACTTGTGAAATATAAGTTTTCTTGTATTGACTTGTGAAATATAAGTTTTCTTGTATTGACTTGTGAAATATAAGTTTTTTTGTATTGACTTGTGAAATATAAGTTATACTTGCATTGACTTGTGAAATATAAGTTTTCTTGTATTGACTTGTGAAATATAAGTTTTCTTGTATTGACTTGTGAAATATAAGTTATACTTGTATTGACTTGTGAAATATAAGTTTTCTGTTATTGACTTGTGAAATATAAGTTTTCTTGTATTGACTTGTGAAATATAAGTTTTCTTGTATTGACTTGTGAAATATAAGTTTTCTTGTATTGACTTGTGAAATATAAGTTTTCTTGTATTGACTTGTGAAATATAAGTTTTTTGTATTGACTTGTGAAATATTAGTTTTTTTGTATTGACTTGTGAAATATAAGTTATACTTGCATTGACTTGTGAAATATGAGTTTTCTTGTATGGACTTGTGAAATATAAGTTTTCTTGTATTGACTTGTGAAATATAAATTTTCTTGCATTGACTTGTGAAATATAAGTTTTCTTGTATTGACTTGTGAAATATAAGTTTTCTTGTATTGACTTGTGAAATATAAGTTATACTTGTATTGACTTGTGAAATATAAGTTTTCTTGTATTGACTTGTGAAATATAAGTTTTCTTGTATTGACTTGTGAAATATAAGTTTTCTTGTATTGACTTGTGAAATATAAGTATTTTCTTGTATTGACTTGTGAAATATAAGGTTTCTTGTATTGATTTGTGAAATATAACTATTTTCTTGTATTGACTTGTGAAATATAAGTTATACTTGCATTGACTTGTGAAATATAAGTTTTTTTGTATTGACTTGTCAAATATAAGTTTTTCTGGTATTGACTTGTGAAATATAAGTTTTCTGGTATTGACTTGTGAAATATAAGTTTTCTTGTATTGACTTGTGAAATATAAGTTTTCTTGTATTGACTTGTGAAATATAAGTTTTCTTGTATTGACTTGTGAAATATAAGTTTCCTTGTATTGACTTGTGAAATATAAGTTATACTTGCATTGACTTGTGAAATATAAGTTTTCTTGTATTGACTTGTGAAATATAAGTTTTTTTGTATTGACTTGTGAAATATAAGTTTTCTTGTATTGACTTGTGAAATATAAGTTTTCTTGTATTGACTTGTGAAATATAAGTTTTTTTGTATTGACTTGTGAAATATAAGTTATACTTGCATTGACTTGTGAAATATAAGTTTTCTTGTATTGACTTGTGAAATATAAGTTTTCTTGTATTGACTTGTGAAATATAAGTTATACTTGTATTGACTTGTGAAATATAAGTTTTCTGTTATTGACTTGTGAAATATAAGTTTTCTTGTATTGACTTGTGAAATATAAGTTTTCTTGTATTGACTTGTGAAATATAAGTTTTCTTGTATTGACTTGTGAAATATAAGTTTTCTTGTATTGACTTGTGAAATATAAGTTTTTTGTATTGACTTGTGAAATATTAGTTTTTTTGTATTGACTTGTGAAATATAAGTTATACTTGCATTGACTTGTGAAATATGAGTTTTCTTGTATGGACTTGTGAAATATAAGTTTTCTTGTATTGACTTGTGAAATATAAATTTTCTTGCATTGACTTGTGAAATATAAGTTTTCTTGTATTGACTTGTGAAATATAAGTTTTCTTGTATTGACTTGTGAAATATAAGTTATACTTGTATTGACTTGTGAAATATAAGTTTTCTTGTATTGACTTGTGAAATATAAGTTTTCTTGTATTGACTTGTGAAATATAAGTTTTCTTGTATTGACTTGTGAAATATAAGTTTCCTTGTATTGACTTGTGAAATATAAGTTTTCTTGTATTGACTTGTGAAATATAAGTTTTCTTGTATTGACTTGTGAAATATTAGTTTTTTTGTATTGACTTGTGAAATATAAGTTATACTTGCATTGACTTGTGAAATATGAGTTTTCTTGTATGGACTTGTGAAATATAAGTTTTCTTGTATTGACTTGTGAAATATAAATTTTCTTGTATTGACTTGTGAAATATAAGTTTTTTGTATTGACTTGTGAAATATAAGTTTTTTTGTATTGACTTGTGAAATATAAGTTATACTTGCATTGACTTGTGAAATATGAGTTTTCTTGTATGGACTTGTGAAATATATATTTTCTTGTATTGACTTGTGAAATATAAATTTTCTTGTATTGACTTGTGAAATATAAGTTTTCTTGTATTGACTTGTGAAATATAAGTATTTTCTTGTATTGACTTGTAAAATATAAGTTTTCTGGTATTGACTTGTGAAATATAAGTTATACTTGTATTGACTTGTGAAATATAAGTATTTTCTTGTATTGACTTGTGAAATATAAGTATTTTCTTGTATTGACTTGTGAAATATAAGCAATACTTGTATTGACTTGTGAAATATAAGTTTTCTTGTATTGACTTGTGAAATATAAGTATTTTCTTGTATTGACTTGTGAAATATAAGGTTTCTTGTATTGATTTGTGAAATATAACTATTTTCTTGTATTGACTTGTGAAATATAAGTTATACTTGCATTGACTTGTGAAATATAAGTTTTTTTGTATTGACTTGTGAAATATAAGTTTTTCTGGTATTGACTTGTGAAATATAAGTTTTCTGGTATTGACTTGTGAAATATAAGTTTTCTTGTATTGACTTGTGAAATATAAGTTTTCTTGTATTGACTTGTGAAATATAAGTTTTCTTGTATTGACTTGTGAAATATAAGTTTCCTTGTATTGACTTGTGAAATATAAGTTATACTTGCATTGACTTGTGAAATATAAGTTTTCTTGTATTGACTTGTGAAATATAAGTTTTTTTGTATTGACTTGTGAAATATAAGTTTTCTTGTATTGACTTGTGAAATATAAGTTTTCTTGTATTGACTTGTGAAATATAAGTTTTTTTGTATTGACTTGTGAAATATAAGTTATACTTGCATTGACTTGTGAAATATAAGTTTTCTTGTATTGACTTGTGAAATATAAGTTTTCTTGTATTGACTTGTGAAATATAAGTTATACTTGTATTGACTTGTGAAATATAAGTTTTCTGTTATTGACTTGTGAAATATAAGTTTTCTTGTATTGACTTGTGAAATATAAGTTTTCTTGTATTGACTTGTGAAATATAAGTTTTCTTGTATTGACTTGTGAAATATAAGTTTTCTTGTATTGACTTGTGAAATATAGGTTTTTTGTATTGACTTGTGAAATATTAGTTTTTTTGTATTGACTTGTGAAATATAAGTTATACTTGCATTGACTTGTGAAATATGAGTTTTCTTGTATGGACTTGTGAAATATAAGTTTTCTTGTATTGACTTGTGAAATATAAATTTTCTTGTATTGACTTGTGAAATATAAGTTTTCTTGTATTGACTTGTGAAATATAAGTATTTTCTTGTATTGACTTGTAAAATATAAGTTTTCTGGTATTGACTTGTGAAATATAAGTTATACTTGTATTGACTTGTGAAATATAAGTTATACTTGTATTGACTTGTGAAATATAAGTATTTTCTTGTATTGACTTGTGAAATATAAGTTTTCTTGTATTGACTTGTGAAATATAAGCTATACTTGTATTGACTTGTGAAATATAAGATATTTTGTATTGACTTGTGAAATATAAGTATTTTCTTGTATTGACTTGTGAAATATAAGTTTTCTGGTATTGACTTGTGAAATATAAGTTTTCTTGTATTGACTTGTGAAATATAAGTTTTTTTGTATTGACTTGTGAAATATAAGTTTTCTTGTATTGACTTGTGAAATATAAGTTTTCTTGTATTGACTTGTGAAATATAAGGTTTTTTGTATTGACTTGTGAAATATAAGTTATACTTGCATTGACTTGTGAAATATAAGTTTTCTTGTATTGACTTGTGAAATATAAGTTTTCTTGTATTGACTTGTGAAATATAAGTATTTTCTTGTATTGACTTGTAAAATATAAGTTTTCTGGTATTGACTTTTGAAATATAAGTTATACTTGTATTGACTTGTGAAATATAAGTTTTCTTGTATTGACTTGTGAAATATAAGTTTTCTTGTATTGACTTGTGAAATATAAGTTTTTTTGTATTGACTTGTGAAATATAAGTTATACTTGCATTGACTTGTGAAATATAAGTTTTCTTGTATTGACTTGTGAAATATAAGTTTTCTTGTATTGACTTGTGAAATATAAGTTATACTTGTATTGACTTGTGAAATATAAGTTTTTCTTGTATTGACTTGTGAAATATAAGTTTTCTTGTATTGACTTGTGAAATATAAGTTTTCTTGTATTGACTTGTGAAATATAAGTTTTCTTGTATTGACTTGTGAAATATAAGTTTTCTTGTATTGACTTGTGAAATATAAGTTTTCTTGTATTGACTTGTGAAATATAAGTTTTTTGTATTGACTTGTGAAATATAAGTTTTTTTGTATTGACTTGTGAAATATAAGTTATACTTGCATTGACTTGTGAAATATGAGTTTTCTTGTATGGACTTGTGAAATATATATTTTCTTGTATTGACTTGTGAAATATAAATTTTCTTGTATTGACTTGTGAAATATAAGTTTTCTTGTATTGACTTGTGAAATATAAGTATTTTCTTGTATTGACTTGTAAAATATAAGTTTTCTGGTATTGACTTGTGAAATATAAGTTATACTTGTATTGACTTGTGAAATATAAGTATTTTCTTGTATTGACTTGTGAAATATAAGTATTTTCTTGTATTGACTTGTGAAATATAAGCAATACTTGTATTGACTTGTGAAATATAAGTTTTCTTGTATTGACTTGTGAAATATAAGTATTTTCTTGTATTGACTTGTGAAATATAAGGTTTCTTGTATTGATTTGTGAAATATAACTATTTTCTTGTATTGACTTGTGAAATATAAGTTATACTTGCATTGACTTGTGAAATATAAGTTTTTTTGTATTGACTTGTGAAATATAAGTTTTTCTGGTATTGACTTGTGAAATATAAGTTTTCTGGTATTGACTTGTGAAATATAAGTTTTCTTGTATTGACTTGTGAAATATAAGTTTTCTTGTATTGACTTGTGAAATATAAGTTTTCTTGTATTGACTTGTGAAATATAAGTTTCCTTGTATTGACTTGTGAAATATAAGTTATACTTGCATTGACTTGTGAAATATAAGTTTTCTTGTATTGACTTGTGAAATATAAGTTATTTTGTATTGACTTGTGAAATATAAGTTTTCTTGTATTGACTTGTGAAATATAAGTTTTCTTGTATTGACTTGTGAAATATAAGTTTTTTTGTATTGACTTGTGAAATATAAGTTATACTTGCATTGACTTGTGAAATATAAGTTTTCTTGTATTGACTTGTGAAATATAAGTTTTCTTGTATTGACTTGTGAAATATAAGTTATACTTGTATTGACTTGTGAAATATAAGTTTTCTTGTATTGACTTGTGAAATATAAGTTTTCTTGTATTGACTTGTGAAATATAAGTTTTCTTGTATTGACTTGTGAAATATAAGTTTTCTTGTATTGACTTGTGAAATATAAGTTTTCTTGTATTGACTTGTGAAATATAAGTTTTCTTGTATTGACTTGTGAAATATTAGTTTTTTTGTATTGACTTGTGAAATATAAGTTATACTTGCATTGACTTGTGAAATATGAGTTTTCTTGTATGGACTTGTGAAATATAAGTTTTCTTGTATTGACTTGTGAAATATAAATTTTCTTGTATTGACTTGTGAAATATAAGTTTTCTTGTATTGACTTGTGAAATATAAGTATTTTCTTGTATTGACTTGTAAAATATAAGTTTTCTGGTATTGACTTGTGAAATATAAGTTATACTTGTATTGACTTGTGAAATATAAGTTATACTTGTATTGACTTGTGAAATATAAGTATTTTCTTGTATTGACTTGTGAAATATAAGTTTTCTTGTATTGACTTGTGAAATATAAGCTATACTTGTATTGACTTGTGAAATATAAGATATTTTTTATTGACTTGTGAAATATAAGTATTTTCTTGTATTGACTTGTGAAATATAAGTTTTCTTGTATTGATTTGTGAAATATAAGTATTTTCTTGTATTGACTTGTGAAATATAAGTTATACTTGCATTGACTTGTGAAATATAAGTTTTTTTGTATTGACTTGTGAAATATAAGTTTTTCTGGTATTGACTTGTGAAATATAAGTTTTCTGGTATTGACTTGTGAAATATAAGTTTTCTTGTATTGACTTGTGAAATATAAGTTTTTTGTATTGACTTGTGAAATATAAGTTTTCTTGTATTGACTTGTGAAATATAAGTTTCCTTGTATTGACTTGTGAAATATAAGTTATACTTGTATTGACTTGTGAAATATAAGTTTTCTTGTATTGACTTGTGAAATATAAGTTTTCTTGTATTGACTTGTGAAATATAAGTTTTTTTGTATTGACTTGTGAAATATAAGTTATACTTGCATTGACTTGTGAAATATAAGTTTTCTTGTATTGACTTGTGAAATATAAGTTTTCTTGTATTGACTTGTGAAATATAAGTTATACTTGTATTGACTTGTGAAATATAAGTTTTCTGTTATTGACTTGTAAAATATAAGTTTTCTTGTATTGACTTGTGAAATATAAGTTTTCTTGTATTGACTTGTGAAATATAAGTTTTCTTGTATTGACTTGTGAAATATAAGTTTTCTTGTATTGACTTGTGAAATATAAGTTTTTTGTATTGACTTGTGAAATATTAGTTTTTTTGTATTGACTTGTGAAATATAAGTTATACTTGCATTGACTTGTGAAATATGAGTTTTCTTGTATGGACTTGTGAAATATAAGTTTTCTTGTATTGACTTGTGAAATATAAGTATTTTCTTGTATTGACTTGTAAAATATAAGTTTTCTTGTATTGACTTGTGAAATATAAGTTATACTTGTATTGACTTGTGAAATATAAGTTATACTTGTATTGACTTGTGAAATATAAGTATTTTCTTGTATTGACTTGTGAAATATAAGTTTTCTTGTATTGACTTGTGAAATATAAGCTATACTTGTATTGACTTGTGAAATATAAGATATTTTGTATTGACTTGTGAAATATAAGTATTTTCTTGTATTGACTTGTGAAATATAAGTTTTCTGGTATTGACTTGTGAAATATAAGTTTTCTTGTATTGACTTGTGAAATATAAGTTTTTTTGTATTGACTTGTGAAATATAAGTTTTCTTGTATTGACTTGTGAAATATAAGTTTTCTTGTATTGACTTGTGAAATATAAGTTTTCTTGTATTGACTTGTGAAATATAAGTATTTTCTTGTATTGACTTGTAAAATATAAGTTTTCTGGTATTGACTTTTGAAATATAAGTTATACTTGTATTGACTTGTGAAATATAAGTTTTCTTGTATTGACTTGTGAAATATAAGTTTTCTTGTATTGACTTGTGAAATATAAGTTTTTTTGTATTGACTTGTGAAATATAAGTTATACTTGCATTGACTTGTGAAATATAAGTTTTCTTGTATTGACTTGTGAAATATAAGTTTTCTTGTATTGACTTGTGAAATATAAGTTATACTTGTATTGACTTGTGAAATATAAGTTTTTCTTGTATTGACTTGTGAAATATAAGTTTTCTTGTATTGACTTGTGAAATATAAGTTTTCTTGTATTGACTTGTGAAATATAAGTTTTCTTGTATTGACTTGTGAAATATAAGTTTTCTTGTATTGACTTGTGAAATATAAGTTTTCTTGTATTGACTTGTGAAATATAAGTTTTTTGTATTGACTTGTGAAATATAAGTTTTTTTGTATTGACTTGTGAAATATAAGTTATACTTGCATTGACTTGTGAAATATGAGTTTTCTTGTATGGACTTGTGAAATATATATTTTCTTGTATTGACTTGTGAAATATAAATTTTCTTGTATTGACTTGTGAAATATAAGTTTTCTTGTATTGACTTGTGAAATATAAGTATTTTCTTGTATTGACTTGTAAAATATAAGTTTTCTGGTATTGACTTGTGAAATATAAGTTATACTTGTATTGACTTGTGAAATATAAGTATTTTCTTGTATTGACTTGTGAAATATAAGTATTTTCTTGTATTGACTTGTGAAATATAAGCAATACTTGTATTGACTTGTGAAATATAAGTTTTCTTGTATTGACTTGTGAAATATAAGTATTTTCTTGTATTGACTTGTGAAATATAAGGTTTCTTGTATTGATTTGTGAAATATAACTATTTTCTTGTATTGACTTGTGAAATATAAGTTATACTTGCATTGACTTGTGAAATATAAGTTTTTTTGTATTGACTTGTGAAATATAAGTTTTTCTGGTATTGACTTGTGAAATATAAGTTTTCTGGTATTGACTTGTGAAATATAAGTTTTCTTGTATTGACTTGTGAAATATAAGTTTTCTTGTATTGACTTGTGAAATATAAGTTTTCTTGTATTGACTTGTGAAATATAAGTTTCCTTGTATTGACTTGTGAAATATAAGTTATACTTGCATTGACTTGTGAAATATAAGTTTTCTTGTATTGACTTGTGAAATATAAGTTTTTTTGTATTGACTTGTGAAATATAAGTTTTTTTGTATTGACTTGTGAAATATAAGTTTTTCTGGTATTGACTTGTGAAATATAAGTTTTCTGGTATTGACTTGTGAAATATAAGTTTTCTTGTATTGACTTGTGAAATATAAGTTTTTTGTATTGACTTGTGAAATATAAGTTTTCTTGTATTGACTTGTGAAATATAAGTTTCCTTGTATTGACTTGTGAAATATAAGTTATACTTGTATTGACTTGTGAAATATAAGTTTTCTTGTATTGACTTGTGAAATATGAGTTTTTTGTATTGACTTGTGAAATATAAGTTTTTTTGTATTGACTTGTGAAATATAAGTTATACTTGCATTAACTTGTGAAATATAAGTTTTCTTGTATTGTCTTATGAAATATAAGTTTTCTTGTATTGACTTGTGAAATATAAATTTTCTTGTATTGATTTGTGAAATATAAGTTATACTTGCATTGACTTGTGAAATATAAGTTTTCTTGTATTGACGTCTTAAATATAAGTATTTTCTTTATTGACTTGTGAAATATAAGTTTTCTGGTATTGACTTGTGAAATATAAGTTATACTTGTATTGACTTGTGAAATATAAGTATTTTCTTGTATTGACTTGTGAAATATAAGTTATACTTGTATTGACTTGTGAAATATAAGTATTTTCTTGTATTGACTTGTTAAATATAAGTTATACTTGTATTGACTTGTGAAATATATGTTTTCTGGTATTGACTTGTGAAATATAAGTTTTCTTGTATTGACTTGTGAAATATAAGCTATACTTGTATTGACTTGTGAAATATAAGTTTTCTTGTATTGACTTGTGAAATATAAGTATTTTCTTGTATTGACTTGTGAAATATAAGTTTTCTTGTATTGATTTGTGAAATATAAGTATTTTCTTGTATTGACTTGTGAAATATAAGTTATACTTGCATTGACTTGTGAAATATAAGTTTTTTTGTATTGACTTGTGAAATAAAAGTTTTCTGGTATTGACTTGTGAAATATAAGTTTTCTTGTATTGACTTGTGAAATATAAGTTTTCTTGTATTGGCTTGTGAAATATAAGTTATACTTGTATTGACTTGTGAAATATAAGTTTTCTTGTATTGACTTGTGAAATATAAGTTTTCTTGTATTGACTTGTGAAATATAAGTTTTCTTGTATTGACTTGTGAAATATAAGTATTCTTGTATTGACTTGTGAAATATAAGTTTTCTTGTATTGACTTGTGAAATATGAGTTATACTTGTATTGACTTGTGAAATATAAGTTATACTTCGTTGTTTAAATAAACTTTGTGTAACGTCCGTTTTTTTTTTGCAGCAGAACTGTTATTTAATGTTTATTTTTAGATTTTAATTTTTTTTCTATTATGACTTTTTTTTTTTTAGTTTGTTAAGATTTTCCCAATGTTTTATATTAGAAATAATTATTATTTAACAAGTATGTCAGGGATGTGTGTTCCTTGATAGAAGCGTTCATTGAGTTTGAATAAAATAAAATACGTTTAAATACGTTTGAAGCCAAACGTATTTAATACATATTTTATTCTATCAAGTAACACACAATCATAACGTGAATACAACGTGAGCAAACGCACCGTTCCGACATTTGAAAACACTACCATGAAAAACAGCTAACGGACTTCTACTTACTGGTTCTCTCCAACAACACGGCAAAAAAAAAGAAATACTGAGGACGAAGTGTAACTTCAAAATATATTTATAAATTTTAAATAAAAATAAATATCTGTTGATTTTGTAAGAATGTGTTGTTTTGGCTTCAAATCTATCTAATAGGTATTTTATTTTATTAATAATTATAATTTAGTAACTAATTATATGACTATAACATTTTGGGTACTGTTATTTCCTTGTGGGGATTAAGTTAGTATTTTCTGGATTGTTCTCAGTCTGAGGGGAATTTTGTGCCTGTGTACGTATGTGTGTGAAAAGTTGGTAAAAGTTTGGTACCTTTTTTCCTCATGCCAATTTGTGAATTATTTCACGGAATTCTGACTTTTGAATTACATCGAAATATCTTCCATTAATGTCATTCCTTTGGATTTTTATTTCTTTTCGTTTTTGGAATATTCTACTTTTCACCCGATCATCCATTCACATGATATCATTTTTCTTCCCCTCCCAATTTCCTCTGCTTCACTATTTTTTAACTTTTACCATGAAATCTCTATGGCTTACTTGTAGTTTCATTAAATACTTTGCAAGCACAATCCTATTCCGCATTTTGCTAATTCCTACCCTCTGATGAGAAGGAAAGTATTTCTTTCAAAACTTAGCGGATTACGGACAATTCACTTAATTTCTGATTCCCTTTTAAAAATTAAATGTTTTTAACTCCTCTTAAAGTGTTTTTAACATGTTTTATTAATTCTTTGTTCATATATATATATATATATATATATATATATATATATATATATATATATAAGCTCATAGTATTAATGCTGGAGTCCCTCAGGGGTCCATCCTGGGCCCAACTCTCTTCCTGATCTACATTAATGATCTTCCATATCACATCCTTATATCATTCGTAGACATTTATGCTGATGACACCACCATCTATGGTAGAACATCTAAGACCATAAACGACCAAGTTCTCTCCGATTCTATATCCTCTGATATTGAGCAGGTGGTACAATGGGGAAAGAAGTGGCTGGTTACTTTTAATGCATCTAAAACTAAGCTTTTATCTTTACATCATCAACGCTCTGATCCCCATCTGGCATCAATTGAAATGAATGGCCCTTGTCTTGGGGAGGCCTCATGTTTTGACAAGCTTCTGGGCTTGACCTTTACTCCTGATCTGAAATGGAACACATACATCAAATCCGTTACCAAGGCCGCTGGAAAATGGTGGGATCCATCTATCGGTCCAGTAGAAATCTCACTGTTGATGCAATTCTCTATCTATATAAGAGGATGGAGTATTGTTGCCACACCTGGGCAGGAGCTGCTAGAAAGTACTTATCCTGCCTTGATAGAGTTCAAAATAGACTTTGTAGCCTCGTAGGGAATGTCCTTTTCTCTTCCCTGCAACCTGAAATGTTGCGAGTTTGTCTCTGCTTTATCGTTATTTTCATGGCAAGTGCTCGACTAAGCTCCAATCTATGGTCCCCCCCTCGCCAAACTTTCATAAGAAACACTTAGAACTGCACGTCTGTGGAATTGTCTTCCGTTTTTCTGCTTTCCAGCTGACTACAATATGGTTGTCTTCAAGTCCAACGTAAACAAGTTCTTGATGAGCCGTTCCACTTACGTTAACAAATTTACTGAATTTCCATTACTAACGATTACTATATTGTTCAATTGACTACTGTATACACTTTAACCCTTATGCTCGAGTGGACTCTGTGCCTTAATAAGTGATGATGCCTATGTAAAATATATATATATATTATAATAATAAAGTCATATTCGTGTTTGCTTATTTGTTTGTTCGCAATATGCGTCATATATGAAGTCATAGCAGTCATAGCAGATTACGTCAAATATATCGTCTATGTTATATATATAGACTAGCGGGGGGGTACCTGGCGTTGCCCGAGTGTTTGTAGGTGTGTGTATTGGAGGGGGGGGGTTAAGTAAGAACCCTGTTTAAATATTATAAAAAAGACGATGTTAAAAAAATTGGAAAAACCAAAACCAAAACCAAAACAGAAAAAAATGGCATAAATAAACCTATCGGATCGAACCTGCAATCTTAAGATAACAACACTGTGTGTATAGGGGGGGGAGGTAAACTAAAGAATAAGCGAAGTACTAACCCTGTTTAAATTACAAGAAAAAAAAACTTGCCCGGGTGTTTAAAGGTGTAAAAGAAAAAAAAAACAATTTTGGTTGGGAGGCGGGATTGAATCCCCGGAAGCCTTGATGCGGAGGTGGAAACAAAAGCCAACCACTTAACCGTCTCGGTCACGAGTGAGAGAAATTGATTTGCGTGTTAAGGCTTATAAAGCGAGTCAAAGAGGTTTGATTGACAGGTAGCCGCTAAATGAGGTCATCGCAGGAGCATTACGATGACGTGGCAGTATTTTTAGTTTTCGCTTCCCCAAGATGATGGGGGGGGAGCAGCTCCCCATTTAAAGGGGATTGTCCAAATTGAATAGCAATTGTCTGATATAAGGAGAAACTCCACATTGATCAAAAGCTGATTGCTTTCTGGACGTTTCGGCGCAAAAGCCGAGAAGTACTTATTTGCTCCCCCACCGAGCAAATTAGGCAAAAGGCTGATTTTTAATGTGAGGTGTGAAGGGGGAAATGGGGACCCACTCCCCGGGGAGTAGGGGAGCTGGATAGTGACAATTGGTATGAAGGGTTGCCCCTACACTGACCAAGGTCTTATATGTGGGGTTGCCCCCACATATGGTTTTTGCTTTCAGTATCTGCCGGAACAGATACTAAACTTTGAGATATTAAATTTTTTATTCACAGGAAAAAAAAATACAATAGGGAAAATGAACAAAAAAT